>NW_025113096.1:0-1794 GCF_010416935.1 Polistes fuscatus | reverse complement strand
CTTCGTCGTTGTCAGGCGTTAATGTTAAACTTAATTATCATTAATTAATTATATTAGATTATGAAAGAATATCTTCAGGTTCTAAGCAACATTTGAAAATAATAAAACGTGCAAATACGTAAGTGACTATTTTGTTTTATTCGATGTCTTTTCCCATCATGCTAATCCATTATGTAGTTTAAGACAAAGTGTAGTTATAGAAGTGACCAATAAATTTAGAAACAATTATTCTCTTTATGCATTCAATCTGTTTAACATAATACCTATCGACAATCTATGTATACACCTTAATTCGTATATTTAAAATCAGTCTATAACGACTGACATTTAATAAAAATAATATTTTGTACGAATATTAATGTGAATAATAGTTCATTTGGTATTAATTTAAATAACGAATAAAATCACATTTGAAATAATAATAAATAAATAAATATTATAACAAGGATAATATTGTCGTAATTGCAAATTGATGAAATATAATATTATATAATTTAGAATGAATTTTTATTATACATTTTCTTTATTAATATTTATTCAATTTGTTTATAGAATATTTCAGAAAAATGTGCAACCAAAATGATCGTTAGATAATGAACAAAGGTAATACCAGTTTGAAATTATATTTCCTTCATAACGTTATCGTTTATTTGTTGTGTGTGTATCGTCAGAGATCGTTTAACATATAACAGCTATTATCAGATTTTCATATTGATCCATGGTTTGAAGAGCGTGCAAATAGATAAGAGAAATTACAACGGATAGATGGATAGATAAATAGATGAAATGTAAGAATGACAATTTTTTTGGAAACCCATTACCATTTCCTAGAAACTTGTATCCAATTTCAACAACAATAGTGAACAAAGAATAAACTATAATGCAACAGTAAGAACAATGAAAATCCCCAACCATTCATCGTTTAATCCTCTAGCGAATAATCTAACAATAGAGTTGGTATGTGCATGGCTTAGTATGTTGACTCATCTTTTTAATCTATTACATTTACATATGTATCCATTGATGGTAACATAATTTAACAGTGATTCGTATTGGATACAACAAAATATTACTGAAAAATATATTTTTTATTTTGTTTTCATTGTAAATGTATAAAAATATAAATGTTATCTATACGTAATAATAATTAACGTATAAATAAAATATATAAGATTAGATCAATTATTTATTTAGAAGTATGAATTGGTTAATTTGGTAATATTTTGTTTTCTTTTTTTTTTTCTTTTTCTTTAAATCGAAACTAAACTTCGTATCAGTGCTTTAACGTTTTAGTTTTATTAATTTATTTTTTTTTTGTTTATAGTTTTTGAACGACCATGTGTGTGATCTTTGTCCAACTATTATTTATTTTTTTAAACGACGCCCAATGTACGGTCAGTTTGACATGCGATGGTCTTCCGAGAAAGAAATAACAGGTTGAGTACCTCTACTATAAACCATTTTCTAATCCCCACCAAGTTTTCCTAACTTTCTTTTTTCCCAAAAATTAGAGAGGCACTTCTTCAGATTTGACCTATGGTCATCATTTGACAATCTGTCGTGAACCTCAAAACAACTGTTCGAATACGACTGATGAATCTTACGCACACGAACACACACCAACACAATGGGTAAGTATATTCAGTAATAATTATTTTTCTTTTTTTCATAAAATAATCGGTTAAATGTTCTTGTTTCTCTTTCTTTCTTTTTTTTTTCATAAATTTATGTATATTTTTTATTAGTTTTCAATTTAATTAATTAATTTATTAAATTAAAATTTAAAAAATAAAA
>NW_025113095.1:3628312-3934032 GCF_010416935.1 Polistes fuscatus | reverse complement strand
TTTATAAATTTTTATAGAAAAAAAAATTAATAATATAAAATTAAAGTTAAAATTATTGGAATTAGAGATAATAAAAAATAGTAAAAATAATTATCTATTTATAGTAGTTAATTTTAAATTAAAAGAATTATAAAATTAATTTACATTATTTAAATTATTAATAATTTTTCAATTGGAAGTTAAATGTAATTTTTATACTATACATATTTAATAAATTAAAAATTTTAAAAAGATCATCAATAAATTAAGTATAAACAAATAATCAAACAATATCAACAAAATGTTAATATCAGATTGCTGATTCATACCCAAAGTGATTATTACAAGAAAAATGTTTATTTATTCATCGGATTAAGCAAATAATTAAAATAATTATTCCAATTATAATAACATGAAATCCTGTGATTAAAAAACAAAAATTAAGGCAAAAATTTAATCAGCAATTGAAAAAGAAGTTTTAAAATATTCATGAATTTGGTATAGAGTGAAAAATATTTCAAGAATAATGATTTGTATTAAAGTGAAAATTGAAATAAAATGTTTATTATTTAATAATCTATGATGAGATCATTAAATTTTAATCCCAAAAGAAATTAAGATAATTGAATTTAACAAAGGAATTCGGTGACAAGATCTGAACTATTGTAAATATATTTGACTGTGTATAAAAATATGACAAAAGTGTGATCAAGAAATAATTTAAAAAATTGTAAGGATAAAAAAAATTCAGAAATGAACAGGAAGCAGTATTTCGTATCTCGTGTGAATGAATATAATATAGAAAACAACAAAAGAAAAAAAAGAAAAGAAAAAAATTTAAGACGTATAATAGAGAACAATAATCGCTATTGAAAGTGCGCATATAGATATTTTTTAAATAACAAAAGACGATTTTCTTGAAAGTAAAGGCTACAGGAAATGATCTTTCTTTTGTCGTGTTGAATAATATATAATTATAAGTATGAAAAAGTATGTGTGCGTACTTATCGCGTACGTAACCGAAGAAAGAGCGCCATACACATCGATTGTTACCTGCGATGGAGCGGAGCAGATATATCGAAGAAAAGGAAGATTAAAGAAAAAGACGCAGAAAAGAAATGACAATAAACGATAAATGATAGACGATAAATAATAGACGATAAATAATAGACGATAAATGAAAAACGATAGAGAAGTAAGAAAGTAGTTTAAGCAGAAAATCGGTTAGTATTTTATCACAATGTTAACATATTGCATACAAGTAGTTTTAAAGTTTCTTCAACTCAATCGATGATATAACGAATTAAAAATAAATTTTCTTGTTACATTCCATGATAACGAATTCTCGTATATTCCCCTAACAAATGATTAGCGAAAAGAAATTCATCGGTGATTAATAATTAGCGTAAAAATCAATCGGTTATTATAGCCATTACATCGGTAGCTTTTCATCATTCCTTATAAAGTTGCAAAGTATTTTATTATTTGAAAAGTCGTGTTTTAATTTGTAAGGAAAATATCATTTAAAAATCAATTATATTTACAGTCTTTTTATGATAATTTATAATATGAATTATAAGTACATAAAATAATTGCAAAATGACGTGCATAAAACAAATGAAAATTAAATTTAAAGTACATTTTTGATTGATAATTTATTCGATGCACTAAATAATAATACTATAGACGAAAACAAGCTTACTAGTGATAATTTCGACATTTTTTAATTGATTTTGAATTGTTATTAAACATAAAACAGCACCAAAAAATATGTGGTTCAAAAAAGAACAGAGCTGCGCACATATGTTAAAAATAAAAATAAGATTCTCACCTTTTTCTGTAGTAGCTCGTGGATTTGGGCCTCTGGCACACCTTCGATAAACACTAACAGAACAGTACTCTAGTCGCAGGTAAAAATAACTAATTTTACTAATTAATTATTATATTCTCTCAAATTCGATTGTCTTCAAATTTATTCTTTCACGTTAACGATTACTTAAAAAAAAAAAAAAAATTCACTGACTTTACAACAAAGCAGATATACACTTAATAACGAAACACAGAAGCGAAAGATCCAAGAAGACAAACGAAAATGTCTCGCTTCGCTCCCTGATCCTCTTTATAAGCCTATTCCTGTCCCCACTTCCTTGACTAGTCACTTTCTTTTCACAACGAATCAGTTTTCAGGATATACGAACTTATTTGCTGTGAATAGTGTTTGTATGTGTGAGAAAAGGTTGCTAGGAGACTAAAACGACTCTTTTGTTGCGTACGAGTGTTTCGTTTGTCAGGCGACGTTGCTTGAGATAATCGCCTGATGTTTGGTCGTACTGAAACCTTCCGAATATTCTCGATCCGGAAGTAAGGAAGAATCTCGAATTTATATGATCGGAAATGGTCGGGAAACTTCGATTAAGAATGCGAGAAAATAACAAAAGATGATGGAGGGGAAAATGAGTATATATAAGCGACGAAAATTATGTATTGTTTCTACGATAAGTGTGTGCGTCCGTGTGTTTGTGATTTATATAAGAAGAAATAAATACGATAATAATATCCTCCTTAACATTACCAAAAATTATGCCTAATTATTAATGCAATCTTAATATTGTTTTTTCTTTAATTACATAGCAATTGGTTTCTACGACTAGCAACTTACTTTAATGTGTACATTAACTAGGTAAAATGTTGAAAACTCTTGTTCCGCTCGTTAACGGAACAAATTAATTAATCTGTAGATTAACTAGGTAATGTGTACATTAACGATTTTCGAGCTTTAACGGTAACATATACATTGTTAAAAGAGATTCAATCTTAGCGGGTTGGATTTCTTAATATTCTGTTTAAACGCTTTTAAAAGAGTGATTTTGACGTGAAAGACAAAGAACGTCTCGGATAGCTAAAGAATTAAAAAAATTTTGAATTGCAAAAATCACTCAATTAAAATTCAATTCAGACGATTTTAGAATTTTTGAAAGAGTTAAGTGCTTCTTCAATGACTGTGTCAAAACGCTTGCATGTAATGAGAAAAATTCATACGGAAAAAAATGGCAACCACACGTACAACGCAGGAACTAAATTAACCACATAATATATTTGAAAGAAAATTAAAAAGAAAATATAAATATAAATGTTTATTTACATATTTTTTAACTTTTATTTAATGTCAAGTAAAAAATATTGTTATAAAAATGCGTAATTAATATTATAAATATTTATACTGTAGAAAAAATTAATAATAGAGACTCACTTCATTTAAACTAATATTTTTGACTGGTATATAAATTTAATTAAAATTAAAATAAATAAATAGTATTAAATACAAACTTTTTAATATTTTTTTAAGTATCTATTCAATGTCAATTCAGATTTAACAACATATTGCTAAAAATTTACCTACAATAAAACATATTTATATTAAAAAAAATAATATACAAATAATAGAAACTAGCTTTACTTGAACCAGTAAATTCGACTAACTTAGTTCGTATAGTTGTAGTGTTAATGCTGTAAGCACAATCTCAAAAGTTATGGATATACATATATCCATCGCTATTTGATATACATATTTTAAGATTACATTGTTAGGGACTACGACGTCGTTTGTACCAGTAGCTGCACTGTAACTACGTGAGATAAAACCAATTGTGAGTTATAATTACTATATTAAAATTAATAATTTATATAAATTAGAACAAGAGAAAGGACAAAGTGTGCGGGAAAAATCGTAGCTCAAAAAATGATGAGAAAAGAGAATAATTAATTCCGAATTGATTGGACGTGTTAGGTTGTCAGATTGTTCACCACTAATATATTTAAATAAATTTTAAAACTATAATCATCCCTTATATAATTTGCTTAATTCAACTGATTTATTTTAATTTCATACACGTTTGTAATAATACATAAATATCATCAAGCATCTCTCCGTTTAATTTATAATAAGCGTTCCGAACATATTCAATCAGTTCATTAATTGTATTAGGCGAAGTTGAATATTGCATAGGCTATATATAATTGAAGAATCCTAGATTTTGATCATATAATTCGTATTATATGTTGAAACAGATATAACGGTAAAATTTACGAACTTAAAATAATCCTTTCTCTGCTTAGGGATATCAAAAAGTGAAAAATTAGAAATTTAGAGATTTAGATAACGCAGCGCTATAAGTGTTTCTTCAACAAGTCAAAGAAACACACTTTTAATTTTAGTCCAATTTTCAGACTGATTCTTGCGTTTTTTCTGGAGGGAATTTTTTTTTTATTTTTAAAGAAAACTTACAAATATATAAAAATGTATAAATCTTCCTATTGTGAGGATAAGAGAAATTCGAGAGTGAAAAATAAAGCAGTATTTCCTGTCCCGAGGGAACGGAAAGAAATTTGAGACGTAGATAACGAAGAGCGATTTCTTTTAGAAGTGTGCCTATAGATGTTCCGATAATAGCTGCAGACAATTTCCTTATAATAGCCCAGTCAACGCGGGCCAAAAACTGATTTTTGCAGCCCCTGCTTGATTCTTTGATATAAGGGTAAGTTGACGACGCTGAATCGAATGGTGCTAATTTTATTTAAATTTGATCCCGAGGTTTTGAGAAAAAGGGTAAAAAAGTGTAAAAAATGGCCTTATCTTAGAATCTAGGCATTTAATCGAAAAAAATTTCAAACAAAAGTTGTAGAGAACTGAAAAATACTAAAAAAATGTTCTATGAGTTATCTTCGTATTTTCAAAAATAAGCGAATAAAATTGGATTGAAGATGGGAAAAAAATTGTAAGAGTGGGAGAAAGCAAGCTTATCCCTCCGTCGCGTTTTACACGCGAGCGAGCTAGTATGCGTGCGAGCGTCCGTGTGCACTAATACACAGACGAAGGATCTTCGGCAATCTTCGGGACTCTCGGTCTTGAATGAAAGTGCGAGTGAGAGAACAAACCAATACTTCTCTCTTTTTATTTATCATGCGATAACGAGTATTATTGTCCTTGGCCATCGATTGTTGAGCGTTCTGATATTTCTCTTTTTATATTTTTCTTTCGGTAGCGAGAATTTTACGTCTTGGCCATCGAGCGTCGAGCGTTTTGTATACGAGTGCGAGTGAGAAAGAAAACCGATATTTCTCTCTTTCTATTTTTTCATTCGGTAGACAGAATTTTACGTCTTGGCCATCGAGCGTCGAGCGTTTTGTATATTATATATATCGGCGTATAAGCGCGGCATTTTTAAATCGAATCTTGATGCTTATGGCACGCCGTTTTTTTATTTATTGTTAAAAATAATGAACCTTGAGTAAAAAAAAAAAAATTCATTTTAACAGAAACTATTATTATTTAGTTGAGAGTAAAAATAATGAATTAATTTTGTGTCTCGCCATAAAATTAATTAGAATAATTAATTGATATAAATTCTTTGCCTCACAAAAATTTATTTGTATATCAAATTGAATACGTATTCTCTTTAAGACGAAATTTAAAATTTAAATATTTTTCCTATTAAATTATGTATTTTATAAAATTTTAAATTACTGACTTTTTGTCTCGTAAAAATTTATTAGCGTATCAAACTAAATACATATTTGAAAAAGAAGAATTTTGTATCCACACATAAAATTAATTCAAGATATATATGAAAGGATATTCTAAAAACGTGGAATTTATTTTTTGTCTATACATAATTTTAATTCATTTTTATTATGTTATAAGAAAACAGTAATGCATTCTGATTCATCTTCGAGGTCTTAAGAATTGTACGAGAAAAATTGAGCAATTATCAAGTGGTGCGTTAGCGTAAGTAGTAACGTCTTCGCTTCTCGCGCTGGGTATTAACGTTCGATTCTTCGCGGGGGAATTATTTTTTTTATAAGTTTTTCTATCCTTAACAAGGAGACGATCAGTTAGTCTCACCTCAGATTTTTTTCAAATTTTGCACTAACGATATAAATTTTATTAGGAAATCAACATTATTACGCGAGTAATAAAATTACCAATTATAAATAAAATAATATCCAATAAATAACAAAAATTAATTTTTAACGTGCCGAAGCGATACATTTTTTAGGATGATATTTACAGGATGAATTTGTAATTTAAGTAATAAATCTTCCTTTATTTGTGCAAGATGTAAAAAAATGTATTGCTTTGAATTTTTTTGTAATAATTTTAATTTTTTTCTATATATAATTAGAAATTAGGAAACGTAAAAACAATTTATATAACCTAAGGATAGAAAAACTTATAAAAAAAATAATTCCCCCACGAAGAATCGAACGTTAAATACTCAGCGCGAGAAGCGAAGACGTTACTACTTACGCTACGCACCACTTGATAATAGCTCAATTTATTTCGTACAATTCTTAAAACTTCAAAGATGAATCAGAATGCATTACTATTTTCTTATAACATAATAAAAATGAATTAAAATTATGTATAGACAAAAAATAAATTCCACGTTTTTAGAATATCCTTTCATATATATCTTGAATTAATTTTATGTGTGGTTATAAAATTCTTCTTTTTCAAATATGTATTTAATTTGATAAACTAATAAATTTTTACGAGACAAAAAGTCAGTAATTAAAATTTTATAAAATACATAATTTAATAGGAAAATATTTAAATTTTAAATTTCGTCTTAAAGAGAATACGTATTCAATTTGATATACAAATAAATTTTTGTGAGGCAAAGAATTTATATCAATTAATTATTCTAATTAATTTTATGGCGAGACACAAAATTAATTCATTATTTTTACTCTCCACTAAATAATAATAGTTTCTGTTAAAATGAATTATTTTTTTTTTTACTCAAGGTTCATTATTTTTAACAATAAATAAAGAAACGGCGTGCCATAAGCATCAAGATTCGATTTAAAAATGCCGCGCTTATACGCCGATATATATAAATATAAAAACGCTCGACGCTCGATGGCCAAGACGTAAAATTCTGTCTACCGAATGAAAAAATAGAAAGAGAGAAATATCGGTTTTCTTTCTCACTCGCACTCGTATACAAAACGCTCGACGCTCGATGGCCAAGACGTAAAATTCTCGCTACCGAAAGAAAAAATATAAAAAGAGAAATATCAGAACGCTCAACAATCGATGGCCAAGGACAATAATACTCGTTATCGCATGATAAATAAAAAGAGAGAAGTATTGGTTTGTTCTCTCACTCGCACTTTCATTCAAGACCGAGAGTCCCGAAGATTGCCGAAGATCCTTCGTCTGTGTATTAGTGCACACGGACGCTCGCACGCATACTAGCTCGCTCGCGTGTAAAACGCGACGGAGGGATAAGCTTGCTTTCTCCCACTCTTACAATTTTTTTCCCATCTTCAATCCAATTTTATGAGCTTATTTTTGAAAATACGAAGATAACTCATAGAACATTTTTTTAGTATTTTTCAGTTCTCTACAACTTTTGTTTGAAACTTTTTTCGATTAAATGCCTAGATTCTAAGATAAGGCCATTTTTTACCCTTTTTTACCCTTTTTCTCAAAACCTCGGGATCAAATTTAAATAAAATTAGCACCATTCGATTCAGCGTCGTCAACTTACCCTTAGGACAAAGATGCACGCGTTTGCCGAAGAATCTGGAAGTTAGGCCCGCGTTGACTGGCCTATATGCTAACTGCGAAACATCGACACGTCAGATAAACTGATACCTATCATTCTTGTACGTACAAGACGAATAAATCGCCTGGCCAGCGATATGCAATTATATCAAACAATCTACGACCAAACTTTGTAAACTTTAGCGTAAGACATCACGATACACTTACCCCGAAAGAGAATGTTATTGATCGGTACCCTCTCAACGGGGGGAGTATGTACGATCGGAATTAATCGTAACCAAAATCGATATTCATAATACGCGCCCTAGTCGATAGAGAGTTACTAGACACTAGCGTCCATATCCCCACCACTCGACCCTCGAGTGCGTGCACCCTGCAGGGCCCATTACCAAAGACATTCGGGCTATTCCATCGCTGGACGCCTACGAGGATAATTGGAGATAACGAGCGAGAGCATTATTAGAAGGGCAAAGAATTCACATACTAGACAGAGGCGATAATTAACGGTGAGAGATATTATTTCTATTTCTTTCAACTGGATTGCCCATCCGGGTTAATCGTGACGAGAATTAGATCACGGACGTAGTCGTTCATTGTATTTGATACCAACCAGAGTTTTTATGCCGCAAGGCTTTTCCCTGACGAGCCAATAAAGCTTGCACTTATTGGCTCAATCAAGTGTTTTATTTATTTTAATTCACCTTTTCACCCTCCTCATAATTAGCTTAATCCAATCGCCAGAGGACTCCATGTTAGAGGAATTCTGACATAAACAAATTGAGTTGTCTCGATTTTTAAGAAATTTTTAATTTTTTTTTTAATTTATGATTTTTGAAGTTATACTTTTTTTAATTTTTGATTTCTTAATAATTAAATCGTCTTTCATAGATATTTCGTGTACAAAATAGTTTCGTTGTCTCACGTTTGCCAGGCGTCCCGCGACGGCCTTAGCGTTTTTTTATTTTTCATACATAAACTATTTTCTTAAATAATTTTAGATAAGTATGCGGTTCTACACTTTTTATTCCATATACAAAAACTGTAAAACATCCAAGAAAAAGACTCCACTACAGCATCGGATTTATGCATATAAATTTCATTTTCAATGGTTCACGATATAAAGATTTCTTTCAACTAATGTTTCCTCCGTAAAGAGTCTATGTGAATTATTATGCGAATAAAAAATGTAGCTGCAGTTACAAGGAATAATCAATATCAGAATCTGTTAAAAAAGGTAAACATTATATAATTCTCCTAAAAAATAATTATTTATAGCATTATTAAATTTATTCTTTCTTCATATGTTTTCAATTATTTTACTGGAAGAGAAAGCGTATAACTTTCAACAACAATGAGAAGAAGCTAACAACACTGCAATCATGATAGATTTTGGAAGATACCGCCTTCTTTTTACGTCTAATGAGAGAAAATCAAATCTATTAATATTCTATCAAAGGAAGTGAAGAAAGAACGCATCTTAGTTATTATAAATTTGAAAAACTAATAGCAAATACAATATTAAGAAAATCTATACTTGTGCGTAATGTTTCTCCAAGCGTCATACCAGGTATTGAAAGAGATATTATTGCTTATTAACTTGCAAGAAAATATTGTAGACTTGCATCAACTAATGTCTTCTTCATAGAGATTCCATTTAAATTTTTATGCCAATAGAATGCAGCTGCAGTTACAAGGAACAAGCAAGACATGTGTCTGTTAAAAGGTAAAAATAAAAATTTTGCTTCTGAAAAAAACAAATATTATAATTTTCTTGAAAAATATTTATTTATAGCAATAATAAACTTATTCTTTCTTCATAGGTTTTCAATTATTTTACTGGAAAAGAGAGCATATAACTTTCCACAACGATAAGAAAAAGCTGACAACACTGCAATCATGAAAGATTTTGGAAGACACCGTCTTCTTTTTACCACACTGCAAAGAAACCATGTGCATTTATTTTCTATTGAAAAAATTGAAGAAGGAATGCATCCTAGTTATTACAAATTTAAAATATAAATAGGAAATATATTATTGGAAGATTCTTTAATTCGCAGAGGTTTCATGTGAATTATTATGTGTATAGAATGCATCTACAGCGACAAAAAATAATTTTAACAAGAATCTATTAATAGGTAAAAATAGAAATATTGTTTAAGAAAAGAGAGAGAGAGAAACAAATATTATAATAATGTTAAAAATTATTTATTTAAAACATTGTAAAATTTATTTTTATTGCATTAACTTTCATTCTTTTTACAGGAAGAGATTGCGTAATCTTTATTTTATTATCGACAAGTCGCGATACCACATCTCTGCGGATCCAGCTGATACCAACGGAGAATGTTGTTATGCGTATAGGCTGTGAAAAAAAATAATTGCACAAGCATACCAATCGACTGCGAATGAAATTTTATGTACTCCATCAACTTTGAATTTACTAATGACTTCTGCACTATCGCCTCAGCCTGTGATTATTGATACAAAAATTGTTATGAATTTAGCGGATAGCAATTATCATCAATTTGATACTTTCTATTATCAAAGTCAGTGGGTTCACTCCGATGAACTGCTGATTGATTCAATTATACAAAAATCTCAAATTTTAATGTTGAGAAAAACTTAGTTATATGATTATGAGTCCTTTAGTATACCAAATTGCAATTGTTTAATTCAATACAAACGATTAAATGTTTGAGCTGGAGGTATTGCTATCTATCACAATGCGAATGATATAACTAACATTGTGACCACTACCATTGACATGACTGTGAGGGTTCTGTAACATTTAAACCAACGACGTTTCAACCGCGACTGTTAAACCGCGACATTTCAACTGACGACTTTTCAACCGAGTGATAGTTCAACTGACGACCTTTTAACTGCGACTATTCAGCCTTATGACAATTAGGTTGGGATTGAGAATAACTACTTCTTTGGCAGTCGAACACGATAAAAATTGAACAATTACTGACATTTTATTTTAATCTCGGTATTATCAATAATAACTGAAAAATTAATGGATAAAAAAATTATAATGACAATACAGCAGCAATATCATGAAGAAACTGTAACTTTTTAGCTAGATCATAATCAGTTACAATATTTTTAAGCCGTAAATCAACGTCCACGTAAATCCTCTTCTTTTTAGCAGCAACCGTCATCCTAGTATTCATTTGCACTAATAAACATTCAGTAATGGACTGCTCACACTTCAGGACACTAATATACTTGGACAATGATGCATGATTAACACGAACTTTACCGTTAAATGAGTTGTGCCAACCCTCGAGTGAATTGTTTGTCCTCATTAGATCTTGAAGTACAACATCATGACAATTCCATAGCCTAAACGAAAAATAAGCTTTAATCGTCGCTTACCGCTATGTGAAGGAACACCAATCCACGTAACTAAAGTAACTAACTAAAGGCTTCAAAACCACTTCATTTTCTTCAAAAGATTTACACCGGACCAGTTCATCAAACGAAGCACATACATCATGTTTAGGCACAAAAGCAATAGCCATTAACATCTGCACATTCAGAGCAAACCTAACATCGTTATTGTACTGTTTTTACAACCATAAACTTTGCACTTGACGGCAAACTCACTGCGAAAAATGGAAAAAATATCCGGATACATCAACACCGAGGAAACACAGTCCAAATGCATTAATAAATGCAGACTAAAAATCAACCATCATTCGTTTTACATTACCACTTGGTAAATGATCCTTCAACACAAATAAAACTTTAAAATACGTGTCTTCATTTTTATTTGGCATCAACACATATACTAAAGAGAGAGATTTACTATTTACAAAGCCACGAGCTGTGTATAACTGCTTGAAGATTGACGGAACCGAAGAAAAAGTTCCATCGCAAGCTCATTCCTGAGACTCAGCCAAAGCATTTTAATTCTCTTGAGTTGCGAAAATTATAAAACGATTTTGTTATTTATTCGTTTTGTATGGGTTTAACCGGGTCAAGCTGCACTGTCGATTCATCTTGCACATCAAGTTCATTAGCAATTCAAAAAGCGTACGAAGCTATAAAAGCTGGAGATTGCGAATACGCGATTGTTAGTGGTTGTATATTAAGCTTACTTCCCCAAACATCTCACCAACTGTACGAATTAGGTAAAATAAGAGTATATTAGATATAATTTATTCCAGTTCTTGCATGTAAAGACAAAAAGGCAATTTTTCTTATATTTTTTTTTCTATGATAATTACAAATCTTAGAACAGCAAGTTAAATTTTTCGTAATTTATGAATAATTTTTTTGTTCTATGCATTTCTTTATTTAGGTTTGTTGTCAACAACGGGGTAAATAGATCTTTTGATAAGAAAGCGTCTGGATTCTCGAGACGCGACTCGGTAGGAACCATTTTCCTTCAAAGAGCCGAAAATGCAAAGCGGGTTTATGCCGAGGTCGTTAATCTTTCTGTTAAGTACACTGAAGCAATTCCAAGAAACACGTGTCTATTTCCCACAGCCGAATCTCAGGCTCAAATAATGAAACAGACATTGAAACACTGCGGCCTAAAACCAAGCGACGTAACATATATCGAGGCCGATGGTACAGGAATAAAATCAATGGATCTCGAAGAATTAAAGGCAATAGATCTTGTTTATGGTCAAGATCGAAGTCTTTCTAATCCTCTTTTAATAGGATCTGTTAAGTCGAACATTGGTAACACATATAATAATAATGCAATAAATTCGATAATCAAGGTAAATTTTTTGAAAAGACAAAATTAAATATAAAACAAAACAAATTTGGTTTAATTTTCTACATTTGTTTATTTTTTATTTCTAGGTACTAATTGCTATGGAGACCGGAGTTATACCACCGAATCTTCATTATTCCGAGCCTCCAGAAGGAGCCCAATGTCTTTGGGATGGACGCGTAAAAGTAATTACCGAACCAACACCTTGGACGGATTGTTGCGCTGCTGTTAACACAGCTGCTTTAAACGGTTCCTTCTCTCACATTATCCTAAAACGTCATTCAAAAAAGAAGCAAAGGAGAAAACTTTCACCATATAATATGCCACGACTTTTTGTAGCTTCTTGTCGAACTCAGGAAATGATATCGTCGATCTTTAATATTGTAAGATATTTATTTTACGACCGAAGTGATTAGGCAAAATGATCGTGATTTATATTCTATTTGTGTTTAGTTAAATTCGAGCAGAGGAGATGATGAACTGGCTCAATTAATTACTGATATTACTGAGAAACCATTTCCTAATTCTCTGTATTCTGGGTATACAGTAATTCCAGATTTTGAAGCAGCTGATTCAGAGCAATCGATAGAGATTGTTCAAGCTAATTTTTCAGCTCAATCTCGAGAGATCTGGTTCGTTTTTTCGGGGATGGGATCACAATGGACTGGAATGGCTACTACAAATTTTATATTTAAATAATTAAAAAAATGTTACATCTCTCTCTCTCTCTCTCCTCATATATAATAAATGTAAAATTCTCTTTTAGGTGAATCACTAATGAAAATACCAATCTTTGCCGAAGCAATAAAAAAATGTGATGTAGTTTTAAGACCGCGAGGTTACGATATTGTGCATATTATATGCGATAAAAATCCAACAATATACGATAATATTATAAACTGCTTTCTGGGAATAGCAGCAATACAAGTAATAATATATCTGATGTTTCCCCTTCAGCGCAGTGTTTATTTTTTTTAAATGAATAATTTCGAATAATTGTTACATAGATCGGTCTGGTGGATACTCTATATGCTGTTGGCGTGAAACCGAATTACATGATCGGGCATTCTGTTGGTGAGCTGGGTTGCTCTTACGCAGATGGTTGCTTTACTGCTGAGGAAATGATTTTAAGCGCTCTTTCTCGTGGTTTGGCTTCAGTGGAAAGTGATTTGATACATGGAACGATGGCCGCAGTAGGTCTGGGTTACAAACAGTTGCGACATTTTTGTCCTGAAGACATTGATGTTGCTTGTCATAATGGACCCGACAGTTCTACCATAAGTGGATCTACCGAGTCCATAAAAGCTTTTGTAAAAGAATTACAGGTAATGCTTAGAAGAGATTTTTTCATAGACATTTAAAATATTAAAATTTTGAAACTGTAATTATATTTTCTTTAGAGTAATGGAATATTTGCTAAAACCGTGCCGACTGGTAATATTGCTTTTCATAGTCGGTACATTTCTCCAGCTGGTCCAAAGTTGTTAGAATACTTAAAAAAAGTAATCTCTCAACCAAAAACTCGCAGTAAACGTTGGATATGCACGTCTATTCCAAAAAATGAGTGGCATTTAATGAAAGCTCACTTTTCCTCACCGGAATATCATACGAATAATCTGCTTTCTCCTGTCTTATTCGAAGAAGTATTAACAATGTTACCACAAAACGCTATAACGATTGAAATTTCTCCCCATGGACTTCTACAGGCTTCTTCCTTAGAAAATATTTCTTAATAGAATTTTTTTAAATTAAATAACCTAATACTTTTAATTTATTGGGCAATTCAAAAAAAATCATTGGACAGTGGTTGCATAATTTATCATTACCTAAAAGAGGTCATAAGGACAATGCAACTTTTATTTTATCCACATTAGGAAAGCTTTATAATCTTGGATTTCCAATTACGCCAGGGAAGCTCTATCAGAGAGTTCCTTATCCTGTTTCTAGAGAGACCCCATCTATTTCTCCTCTTGTTCGATGGGAACACAGTTCTGATTGGTAAGTACAAAATAGACTTTTCTCAAATGGATGGTATAAACTATTATTGTGTATGTTTGACAGGCACGTGGAAGGTGGTAAATTGCGAGAGACTCAACAAACTGAAGAACTGGTAGATTTGGAATCGGATAAATACAAGTTTTTACGAAATTTTAAAATTAACGGCAATGTTATCATTTCTTCAGCTGTCTATTTAAAGTTGGTTGTGAATATTTACTCGAATTTTATACCGAATAAGACTAATAATTCTTTTATACTCGAGAACATTATTATTTACAATAAATTACTAGAAGTACCTAGAAATGGCAAAATTCATTTTACTATTATGACATTTAAAGGTATAAATAGCAATCCTATAAATATAATATTTTAAAACAATATTTGAAACAATGTAAATTTTCAGGTTCGGGAAAATTTGAAGTAAAAACCAAAGATGAAATTATGATAGCTTCTGGAACTATTCGCTTAGCAGAAACAGAGAAGAAATATATTCCAGAAATCATTTTACTAAAAGAAGAAACGGAAATTTTAGACGAAGAAAATATTTACTCTAGTCTACTTTTACATGGTTACCAGTATGAAGAATCTTACAATATTATTAGCGGACTTTCTACATGTGTTCCAATGGAACGCTTAAATGGAGCAGAGACTGGGGTTATTACTAGAAGGATTAGTTCAAGTCCATATTATCAGCAGTAGGAATAAAAATATGTTGGTACCGAGTAGGATACAAAAACTTGTCATCGACATGGAACAATTAACAGAAAAAATGAAAGAAAACAATGGTAAGCATTTGAAACCTAATATTAACTTACTCGTGGTTATTAAGTTACAATATAGACCAAAAGTCCTAAAACTCTTCAAATTCTTTACCACATAAATAAAAATTGAAATAAATGTGTAGAATCTTAAGAGCATTTTTTAAAAATAAATAAATTTTAATTTTCTTTATTTATTAATAAAGAATAAAAAGTTAAAATTAATATTATTTATTAAATTATGCTTTGATAATATTATTTACGACTGTTTCCTTAACAATAATAATCGGCAGCTAATTTTTAACGTTATGTACTAACATTTACAATTAGGAAATATTACAATAGACAATTTGTTAAAACAAAAACGACTAGTATGCAAAAGCAATACGTATATATTTTTCCAAACGACATAAAAATAGTTTTTACATCAAATATGCTCGTACATCAGACTTGTTATATTATTAAAAAACATTTTTCTGATCACTTATTTAAATATCGTGTTTATAAATGTTTCAAAAAAAATAAAGTAATGTATCATAGTTTAACAAATTATATGAACTATACTGATTTTTTTTCGTAGCCTTACCGATGAAGTTTGAAAAACGGGCAAACGTCATTGCTTGCCCCGGAATTGCAATGAGTGGAATCCAATTTAAAGAAATAATATTTAAAAACAGGAATTTGAAAATAGTCACGGATGAACTTCGATTTATTCAGAATATCAATAAAACAAAGATGGATATCGACGACGTATTAAACGCAGTACTAGGATTAATTTCACAAAATATTAGTGATATTAGTTAATATTAGAACAGTGAAGAAAAGATATTGTTAACGAATGAGTCAAAAAAGAATACTGAGAATATTTTGGATTTTCTCGAGAATTCTATAAAAAGGACGAGGAAAAACTTCAACATAAAATTAATTGCTAGAGAGTTGCTTTATAAGACAATTCATGAGAATTTTATTTTAACGATCATAAATAACGCGCATTATACCGATGTAAGAAGACTTATTAGTACTCTCGATAAAAAATCATTTTTATTGACAATCATTGAAACGAAAGAGGAAGATAATGCGATTTCTGTATTGACAAGTGTGGGATTAAACGTCGTCCTGAAAATAAAAATTGCTCTCTGTCGTACAGCTCTTCTTTTACATAAAGAAAGAAATTTAGGAAAAACTGTTGTCGTTAATAACCACGAAAACTGTTTAGATCGGTTAAAAATCTGCCTACAAGACTCAAAATATGACAATGTTATATTTGTGGTTAACACTATTATCGATAATGATATATTTGAGATACTTCGAAATATAAAAGGAGAACCGGGGTATAAAAAACTTCAAATTTTAGATTTACAAGATGCTAAGGCACCGAAATTCTCCCTTCAAAATGAATTCTATGAATCATAAGTAAAACTTAATCTTCGTGAAAATGTATTAGCCCCAAACGGGGTATGGGGCACATACAAATGGATGCCATTGCGAGCAAAGTCTACTTCTTCTATGCGTTGCCAAGCAAAAATTAATAAATCTGGATCATTAGTATGGATGGAAAAATTACCATTGATTAAAGAAAAAAATAATAAGATTGTGAATGTTAAATGTTCTGCATTTGACTTAGGGGTTTACGAATACTTGTTAAAAAATGATGTCAGCCTAGAATCACAGATATCTATTGCCGAATATTCAGGGACAGATGAAAAAGGTCGCAGAGTAATGGGACTAGTTGATAATTTCACTATAAGTAATGAAATTTCAGCCGATCCAGATTTTACTTGGATTATTCCAGACAGTTAGAGCTTCGAAGATGCTTCAACAATTCCCCAAACCTATTTGGCAGCTTTCTGCATTTTGCATTCGGATACTTGGAGGTTTAAACGAATTAAAACTGTATTAGTACATTATGGTGCTAGCGACGTAGGACAGGCTCTCATAAATTTATCCTTATCTTATAATTTTGATGTTTACACTACTTATGAAACGGAAGCAGAAAAACGAGTGATCGAGTCGATGCGACCACGTTTACCACAGTCCAATATTATCAAAGTTAAAGACTATAGAATTAATATTATGAATATTACGAAAGGCAAAGGTTTTGATTTTGTAGTTGCAAACTATTCCATCTTAGACGATATGGAAGATTGTTTGGACATTGTTAAAAATTTAAAACATTTGGTAATAATTTACGATTCTAAAGGGCCTAATTATAATCTCTCTACAGGCTCTACAGGCGGGTATAATAAAACCAATTATATCACGAAGAATTACGATTCAGGGAGCAATAGAAGAAAGAAAAATTGAGGCTTGTGAACGTTTCGGAAAGGTAATAAATTATATATAAAGTTTATGGAATAATACGTTCGATTTGTTGAAAATTATTATACGAGTGTATTTTTTTACAGGTTTTGGTCAACTTGCAAGAAGAAAAAATATTCTCTAACTTAATTCCTCAACTTTTCTTTCATAGCGATAAATGCTACCTCGTTATTGACGGTTTTAATATCTTTGGAAAAGTACTGATCGAATGGATGATCGAACAAGGAGCTAGAAAATTTATCATTGTTTCTAATATGTCAAATCGAGGTAGCGAAAACTTGGTCCTTAAATGGCGCGAATATGGAGCAACGATCATTGTTCGACAAGAGGTTGACTTGAGCAAAGCCACAAGCTTTGACAAAATATTTAAAGAAGCTTTAACTGTAGCTCAACTCGATGGTATATTCGATTTACAGAGAACGAAGATAGATTCGTCAATTTCTTCGTTAAAGTATTTTAAAGTTACTGAAATACTCGATAAATATAGCAGAAAGCACTGTCCATCACACGTAAAATTCTTCATTTTCTCCTCGCACAACTTGGACGAAGATAGCTTAGGAGACACTAATGTGGAAAAATAATGCAAAAAAAGAAAAGAATCTTCCCTTCATGGGTTATTTATATTATTGCCTAATTTTGTGGGAAATACACTAACTGAGACTAAATTTCAAAATTTATGTAACACGAAAATGTCATGGTTCTTAAAACGACTAAATGCTATACTTTGCGCAGACTCTTCAGTAATCGCTGTTCGTCAAATATTAACAGATAATTCCCCAAATGACGACGAGAAAAATATCTTCGTTGGGGAGACCGACGATGAGGTAATTCATTTTATTTTTATGTCAATAATGACATTATCTATTTTTTGTTTCGATTAACTCTTTTACGATAGTATTATTATTATAATTATTATAATTATTACTGCGTTATTATAATTATATATTACTATTATTATTATATGTAAGATTTATATCTCATTAATTTTGACTGTGTTTAAAATTATTTAGCAACGAATTGATGAAGGGAATCCACAAGACGAGGAAATACGGCAGTTCGAACAATATCTCTATAACTATGATTAAAAAATTATGTAAAATTATACAAGAATTATGTAAGTTTCGTCAAGTATACGTTTACCTACTTTTAATCAGCCTTCTCGTTGTTTCCTCTTTATATTCGCAAATTTTGTAACTTATTTTAAAAAAAGATAATAATGATATCGTACATGAAACGAAATATGAAATGAAATGTATTGAAATATAAAAAGTTAAAAGTGTACTGTAAAGATTAAACGAGTAAAATTACATTGTTTCTCGACGTTTATTGCTCTTTTCGCCTCTTTTTGACTTAAGTTATTCACTTGTTTCACGAAACACATTTTCCACTAACGTATACGTTAACACAGTTATGCACATTTAACGAGCTAAGGATTAATAATACATTTTACAATCATAAGGAACACTATAAATTTACATACAGCAACACCAGAGGCTTCAGGTCTACAATTGATTATATTGTTACCAACAGATACGTCCAACCAAACCAAATATTAGATATCAGGACGTTAAATTCCGCGAATGTAGGAAGCGATCATAGCCTGCTATTAGCAAAAATAAGAATGAAGTTTAAACCCCAAAGAAATCTTGCCCGAGCAACTCAAGAATCGAAAATAAACATCGAGTCACTATGGAACTTACCAACCAAACAACTATATGAGAACAGGTTAAAGGATCGAGAGAGAAGTGAAGATATAAGAAGAACATGCAAAGTGGAAAACATTAACGAATGGATACTAAAAAGGAAAAAAGAATGGAACGAACATATCAACAGAATGGACAACGGAAGAATTGTCAGAATTTCACGGGATAAGTCACCGGTTGGCCGCAGAAGCACGGGGCGCCCACGAAAACGATGGTGCGACAATTTAACAGTGCAATAGGCAGAAAAACGTCGTTACGAAACAGGCAATTTGCCTAAACTAAAGAATGAAGAAGAAGAAGAAGAAGTATACGTATATACACATAGTTTTGTCCAAAAACACAAGAGTTTTCAGCGACTGATTACTCTCGAAATGCAGAAGGGACAATTCAGTCATGCGTCATAATGCTATGAAGGGATTTCCTTAAAAATTAATCCAAAACTATAGTTTATTATATCTATAATGTAATATATATATTATATATTATTATATCTAAACTATAGGTTATTTGATCATTCTTAAGCTTTCTTGAAACTTTAATATTGTTTCGTCTAAAGACATTTTTTTTATTCGCTACACTTAATATTTTCCTCATCAAATAGTCACGTAATCAAGGTAAGGTTCATTATTAACACAGAAAAACTAAAAAAAAAAACACGGATGTGTGTATTTATGTACGCGCGGAAGAAGTTATACTCCTATGGTGTAACAAAACATAATAACAAATAATTATATCTAAAAAATTTAAGAAATACTCAGTATTGTAAACGTCCCACTTCTGAAATTTGTAAACTCCCAGAACACATAAGAACATAAGACTAACTAACTGGTAATTCCTCCTACCCAGAACATAAGAACATAAGATACTTCCTACTTCTTCGCACATAAGAACATAAGATTAACTAACTGCTACTTCCTACCACCACCCGTATTGTCCGACTGCCCTTTATACTTTTCCGTCGAACAACGAAGCATCGGCCTCCCTCCACGGGTGACGCATACAGCCTCTGTTCCTCACACTTAATCTTAAGAACGCCGATATCCTAAATAAACATCCGCACGCACACCGGTGCAGGCGCCAAAGTGCACGAACCTGCATGAGACGTTTACAGTATTCAATGTGAATATAAATAGTATAGAAAATTAAAGGTTTTATTTAAGCAGATAGGAGACATATTTAAAATGAAAAATATTCATATTAAAAATATAATTTTATAAATCGTTGAAATACGCACGTGTTTGAAATTCTCCTATCTAAATACGCACTTGATTTAAATTAAATTTTTTCTTAGGTTATTAAAATTTTTCATAGGTTTGGAAATCCGCCTAGTTTATACCTAGCTGGTCAAAAGCCCAGACTATATATATATAAAGAGGAGGATCCGAGCGTGAGGCTAGAAACCTACCCTCGGTAAAAAAAAACAAAACGCTCTTAAAAGAATTAAAATTGTAGCCTCGTATAGGACGGAAAATAATGATGACGATATAGCAAGGAAAAAAAGGAATACGCAAGAAATGTTAAATAAAAACGTTTAGAATAGGATGCTGGAATGTAACTTCCATAGACAATAAACACCAGGAAGTACTAGGGGAAATAGAAAAACACAGACTAGATATCTGTGCTCCTCCCAAAACCAAAAAAAACATCAAATATGAAAAGTAGATCCTGTTCAATAGCAGAAAAAACAGAAATGAAAGAGCCACCTCAGGAGTGGGTCTACTGGTACACGAGAGATACGAAAATAACGTATTAGAGACCAAATATATCAGCGACAGGATACTACAGGTAACGCTACAGCTCAAAAAGAAGACACGGACACACATAACTAGTGTATATGCTCCAGATGTTACCAAACCACAATAAGAGAAAGAGGACCATATGAACTGATGCAAGCGCACCTAGACAACATACCTAGGCAAGACGTGACTGTAATACTCGGAGACTTCAATGCAAGGATCCGTAATATGATAGTTAATGGGATAAAAAACTGTTTTAATGAGGCCATGAACAAACTACGCATTAACAACACATTCTACTCCCATAAACCGCAACACAAATTAACCTACGAAAACACGAGAGGATAGAAATCGATAATAGACTACATATTAACAAAAAGGAACATACATCCCACAAAAATACTGGACGTCAGAGTTCTGAGGTCAGCAAACACAATCACTAATCACAACCTGGTACATGTGAAAATAAGAAAAAACAAGCTTAACACCAAAACAAAGCAAAAAGAAAAACAAACAACAGAAAAACTAAACATAGATTTGTTAAGCGATTAATCAACAAAAAACTTGTACTAAGGACGACTAAAACAAAGGATAGAAAGAAACAAAACCCTAGAAACGGACGAAGAAGAGACAGCATGGCAAAAGATATAAAATAAACATCATGAAAGCAACTGTAAAAGCCCTATGCAAAAGAAAATGCAACACCAATGCAAAACCAAATAATACTGTCTGATTGAAAGTAGAAGTAAAGATCCTAGCAGAAGAGAAAGGGCAAGCTTACCTACAGTACCGAAGTAAATCAATAACATAGGATGATAACCGACGAACTTGAAACAAGATAAACGAAACAATTAGAAAAATCAAACGGGATTACTGGGAAAAATTCTTAGCTGACATGGAACACGACCTATACGGAGCATAAAAAAAGTATGGAACATGCTAAGAAACCGAAAAAAACACGTAAACGAATACGTACAGCCCGCCAGGATTACAACAGATGAATAGGAAAAACATTTTACAAATCTTTACAAAAATAGGACGTAGGAGACTAACAACATACGTGAGGAAGAGGAAGAAGAAACTACACATTACTATGCCATCAGCACTGAAAAAATCCAAAAAACAAAAGACAAACTAGAAAAATGTAAGACTCCAGGAACAGACAAGATTACAAACGAACTAGTCAAATATGAAGGAAACGCACTAACAGAGGAAAAGTACCCTGTTTAATAAAACATTAAACACAAAAAAGTGAAACTGCATGCCAATGGAAAGAGATCATAACAATACTCATATTCAATAAAGAGACAAAGAAATATAAACCAAGAATTACCGCGGAATTAGCTTTCTAAGTGCAGTACAGAAGTTGATGACGAAAATCCTGGTGTAGGAAATAGAACAGACAGCGAACAAAAAGCGAATAACAGCAAGGCTTTCAACAGAACAGATCCACGGTGGACGCAATATTCATATTACGACAAATAGCCGAAAAATCAATAGAATTGAATAAACCAATATTCATATGCTTCGTTGACCTCCAGCAAGCGTTCGATAAAGTGATGCTTAGGGACGGCTACTTATTAAGAATTGATCGTGTATATAATTCATCCAGGTGCAAGGCTTTTTCCTGACGAGCCAAATAAAGTGTACTTTTTAATCCTGGCTGGGCTCAAAAATATATCTGATTTATTTGTAACTTATAATCCTATTCTTATTCCCACCAAATATACAACTCTTGATAGTCACACGTGACGGCATTTTCAAGTGATGATAAAAACACTGGAGTACTGATTAAGGCATCGGTCGTTCACCAAAAATAATAATAATAATAATAATAATAATAAGAAGAAGAAGAAGATCTTACCTAATTCTACGGAAAAGTTATATCTCGAGGAAAAAGCATTAGCTTATCTTTACTAATAAATCGAAACTCGTAAGTAAAGATTTTTAATCTTTCTCTGTCGAGCAAAAATGATAATTTTTCCAAGCCTGAAATTATAAATTTAAACGACTATAAAGAACGAAACTTAATTTTATTTTTGGAAGCACTTATTGGTTATTTCTATATATTTTAATACAGAGTGTACCTAAAAATTGGGTAAATATACCAAAGATCTAAACAATAAAAATTTACTTTTAATAGTGTCGTAGTTTGTTTCCTAATCAAAGTCTAACGAATATGTTCGACACCCATTAAGGACGGCTTAAATATGCGAGTTCATTCTGCAATAATAAATTGTTTGCATTATTTTTATATGATACGGATTCCCATGCGCGGTTTTATAGTTCTTTATCTTTAAGATTCTTACGTAGGACTCGTACTGACTGGACGTAGTTGAGGGGAGGTCTCTCTCTATTGTTTCTAGCAGTGATCACGTGTTGATCACTAGGTTCAATGCTGATCCGACGCAGTCGTAGCTTACCAAAGTCCAAGAAATGTTACCGTTGTCATTAGATAGGTGAAATTAATATACGTTCTTATCGTTATTTAATCGTTTGATAAAAACTGACTAATTAAAAAATGATTTTATAACTATAAGTCATTACAAATTTTGGTACCACTAGAATTTTATATGCAAATATATATAGTAAATAGATATCTTATAACTAATATAATTTAAACAACTTTTCTGTAAAACAGATAACTAAGATTTAATGTTCTCAAAGCAAGTCTAACGAATGTATTATAATATATATGTATCAGTATTTAAGGAATTTATATACTTTTCCCGTTTTTAGTATTAGGCTAATATATTTTATTTATTTATTTATTTAATAATATTTTATTGACCCTAGAGCCTAGGCTCCCTAAAGGCCATTAATTACAGTAAAGTACAATATAATGTATAGATAAAACAAAACAAAATTAAAATTATGTAGTTATTATTAAACTTATCATTATATTAGTAGTAACGCACAGTAAGTAGATAAATGTAAAAAAAAAAAAAAAAAAAGAAAATAGTAAATAATACATAAATAAAAGTATAAAGAAAAAAAATAATAAAAGTAAAAAGAGAAAAAAAAAAAAAAGAAAATAGTAAATAAAAGAAATAGTAAATAATACATAAATAAAAGTATAACAGTTCTATAATTGTGGTATAGTAATATTGGTTCAAAGCAATAAACATATGGTTTTAAAGAAAAAAAGAAATTAAATTAAATTAAATCGTAATTCACAAAACACGCTGAATATCTCTATCAATAAAGTAGGTATAACATCTTAATCTGAATTCTTTATAGTCACTTAGAGCTACGATATCTTCCGGTAGTTGATTCCACATACGAACAGCAGTAACCAAAAATGATTTGTCATAAGTCCTGGTTCTTGCATAAGGTAAACATAATACATCCAATTGCCTGACAGCACGACCACGAACAGAAGTAAGAATACTAAAGTTCGTTCTTAATATTTTGTCGTGCTGAAGACGCAACATTTTATATACTATGCAGGCCATTAAGAAGTCACGTCGGTCTTGTAAAGTAAACCATCCTAAAGCTCTTCTAAACGGAGTAATATGCTGATATCGTTGCAAACGAAAGATAAAGCGAATACAAGCGTTAAACTTTCTTTGTAATATATTTATGTAGTATATTTTTTTGTAGTATATTTATCATATACATATATATGTTTTTTAAGCATATTAATGTAATGCATAAACACTTAGATTTGTTTGGGGTATTTTAGCCATTCTAGGGAATTTATAATTCGCGCTGATTGGTTTTTGCAGATGCGTCGTCAATAGAGTTGCAAAGGAGTGCAAGGCCATACAAGGTGCATACGAGAGCCCCTTGACACGCATGGTGGGGATAGAGTGCGTTGGGCGATGTGAATCGGAAGAAAACGTAACCACTACAGATCTGGATATCTTACGATACAGTTCGTAAACGGTTTAATATAGTTTTCTTTCCTCGTGCAAGTTTATCAAATATATAGATACAAATTGAATGTTATTAAAATATGCGTGAACCTGGTAAGAATAATCATGAAAGGAAGGAAAGAACAATAAAGAAAAAAAGATTAGAATTCTGAGAATAAGTATAAAGAAAGGTGAGACTAGCAACCTACCTGCGGTAAGAACAATAAATCGCTCCTAAAAATAGCAACAAAAAAGCTGTTATAACAGGACGAAGTCCTAATAAAAAAAAGGAGAAAAAGAGGAAGTATAAAGAAAGAAAAGTTCCTGTATGAATGTCAAAAAATACGCATTGTTAGGATAAATTAGAATCAAACATTGGTACATTAGATTATTTTAATTTTAGAAGTTTTTTAAAAATTACTGTGGGACAATGAATTTAGGCCATTCTTACAGATATCAGGAATAGAATGACGAGTCTTAACAAAGGCATATATAACATATATGCCTAAATATACATATTTATGTTACGATAACAAAAAACACACAAGCAAGTGCATTCATTTGCTTTCAAAAAGTATGTCCTAAAAAATTTCATTTTTGTTCAGATTATTTATTGAACCTTGTGACAGGAAAATCCGTAAGAAGGCGCACCTCGACGTCACACGGCTCGATATTATGAAATATAACTGATAGATTACTAACTATGTATCTGCATTGTCATAGGTAGTGCCTATTCGTATCCCCTAGATAACGACGAATTCGACAACCGACGTCTAGGAGAGGCTAACGAAGTCGAAAATAGAAAATAAGAGCAAGCGATTCGTAAATTAGGAAAGAATTGCGGTGGCAACATCGAACATTGTTGCCAAAGATGGAAAACTCTTTGTTAGGAAGGAAAAGATTGACACTCTTCCGCCAGCCGTCTGATTGCTCGTTATAGTTGAAACTTTATTCGAACTTATTTCAACTGTTAACTTGGAGATTTCTTTAATGGTAAGAAGCGATATCGTCAGTGTTTTTGATATTAGATTCTCTAACAGTCTACTTTATATATTTGATTTTGTTGTAATATTCTTTATTTGACTTCCTGTCTTATCTTTTGTATTATATTTTATTGTATAACTTTAATTGCGTTTATTCTTCTTCTTATTATTATTATTAGTTATATGTAATTTAATTTATCATTTTTTTATCATTTATCACATTTTATCATTTTTTAATTTATTATTTTTATATATTTTATATTATTATTTCTCTTACATTATTTACTTTCGAATTACTTTTGACTAACTGCGAGCACAACAGAGAGTATGAGTGTATTTCATTTTGTAATATAAATAGAGTTAATTGTAAAATCAGTGATCAGTGTTTTCTGCATCAGTCACGTAAGTTTCTTCCTTCAGTCTTTGTTCATTCTTTTCTGAAATTTCGCAATATTTTGGGTCACCAAACGACACCCGCCTGTGTTTATTTCCTTCTCCTTCTGCTAGTCAAGACTGCATAGATTGGGTAATTTGATTAACATATCTGTTAGGGAAAGACCTAACTGGCGCCTAACATTTAATTTTGTTCTGATTAATAAATTTTATATCGTCTATACTCAGAGCTCTGGGATCCACATGACCCAGGCCTTGCTAGGTGAAGGATTAACTTCTTTAGTATTGAAAAGAAATAATTCCTATCTCAACCTCAATTTATCTAAGTCATTTGTTCATCGATCATGAAGGTTAATTAAGGTTTTATTGCAAATATTCATTCGTAAATTTCAGTTTTATGAATTTTAAAATCGCAGGATTATTACACACTTTATATAAACTTTGCATGTAAGAACATGTGTTCATATTTACATATATACATTCATTATACACGAATACTTTTCTACAACATGCCATATTTTTCTATAGTAAAACGTAATATCGTAGAGAAAATGTTTTCTGCAGGTTCTTAACATGACGAAATTGTTGTATCTCGAAGTAAATTTTCCTTTGATGCATAAATTGCAGAAATATGTTCGCTTTTCAGAATCGTATTAAAATGTATCTTATCGTAAAAGAAAGTAAACAATATTATAATATTATATAAATCAGCAAAAGTTTATTATCACGTTTTTATTTCTATTTTTAGTTAATAGACATCGCAAATAACTGACTAAAAAAGTAAAAAAATAAAAAGTAAAGTACAGATAATTTGTTTATCGAGCAATTTTTACGCAAACGGTTTTTCTTTCAAAAGAAAGTGGTTTCCGAGTATGCGAAGCATCTATCACGAGAAAGTGTACAGACGATAAAATGAAGGCTGCCTTTGAATACAACAGTAAACTAGTTCATAGGTAAAAGTTTGATTTAAAAAAAATCTCGTTTCTTGAAATAAAGCTCATTCATTCTGTTTGATTTTGCAATTATGGTCATTTAAAAGTTTAAAAAATTAGCCTTAATATAACTTTATAAACAAGCTTTAATTCAGCTAAAAATTATCAATAGTGTTAGTTGAAGTACTTAGCTTAATAAATATTCGACTAATTGAGTCTCATCAATTTCCATGGATATATACCATTCATAATTTCACGAATTTCCTGCAGTTATGAATAAGTAATAAATCTATATAAAAATTGGATAATATTCAAGATAAGTATTTTCCTTTAAAAAAAAAGAACCTTTCATATTTGCATATGTTTTTGTAGAAAGGACGACCATTACTGCAACGAAAGTCAAATTAAATTAACAATAAGATCTGTACTCGTTATATGTGAAGTATGTTGCAAAATTAGGGGTTTTCTCTCTATTTTGTTTTTCGTTTACGAGATTCCTTATATAGAAAATAATTTGTCCTTATAAGAAAAATTTCAAAGATTCAGCATGCATGCTTTTAATTTTCTGTAGCAGGAAGAGACATTTGGAAAGAAAAGAAAAGAGAAAAAAACCGACGTTTATTTAATAGTTTCTAGATGACTGTAATAAATTATATACAAAGTGTCTTAAAAGTCTTTTTAGCGAACTGAAAAATTTAAATTATTTCATACTAGGTACTTATAATACATACTTGTTAAAAAATACTGTAACTGGAAATTCATACCTCGAAATGAAAAGCAAAATATTGGAATTCTATTGTTACACAAATATCTATTTATTTTTTTTGTTTTTATTTTTTTTATGAAATAATTCTTGGGATACTCTGTATATTTACATTTTATTGTTTAATTACAGTAAAGAAAATAACTAAGTGTACTACCTATCTATTGCAATATATAAAGCATTCGTTATATAAAATGATAGCGAATGTTACAAAATTTCTCGATAAATATAAATACGTATTAATGCTATTTTCGCTGAAGCTCACTTGCTTTTTCGATAGATCTTAAAAAACAACGATAAAGTATTTTTTAATTTGTAGAGAACTTTTGAATTGTTAAGTTTTTTCAATAGAGAGAGAGAGATTTTTCAGAGATAGAATATTATTTTTAACTATTTAAATATAATAGCAATCAACCTTTTTTTATTTCTCAAATTACATATATAAGGTATATTCTATACGGTTCTTATAAGGATTTAAAACCTTGGAAATATAACTTCTTTGAGTTTCTGAAATAAGAGTCTCTCTCTCTCTCTCTCTCTCTCTATCTCGATTATTTTATTAATATTATTTACACTAAACTACATTATCTGAATTGCTTTACATTGTATTAATACAAATTACACTTAAAACTACACTATGTACATTAGTTATATTACTTGCAAATAAGAGAAACAACATTTACAGCTAATATTCACTCTTGTTTTATTGTCTTATTACTGACTTCGCAATTCGAACTCTAACCGTCTCTGCTTAGCAAACTCCTAAACGTTTTTATATCTTTTGTCCTATTATTAGCGTTCCCGAATCTTTCTAAGCCTAATACGCTTGCGCGTCTTAACTGTAAGACGCTAGCCAGTTTAAATCATTAGTGAAGGTGACGAAATATAAATAGTAATATTTCGTTAAATATATGTAATTTGATTTTATGATCGTATAATTATTTTATACATTACTGACGAAATATTTATATTTTCTTAAGGATAAACCGTTGCACCAACACTATTCAGAAGCTTACCAAAGTTTTGGTTAGTTTTCGCTATTTATTTACCATTTTGTCTTAAACATGATCTTTTTTATACATCTATTTAAATAAATAAATTAAATGAATTTTGGTTTTATTTATTTTGATTAAAATTTAAATTTTATGTCGTATTTATACTCATTTTTTGTTTTTTTACTACGAGGGGTGATCCATTGATTGAATAGGAAAGACTATGCCGAAATATGTCCCTGGTAGCAATATTTTGAAAATTCTTTTTTTGTAAAATACTTTTTAGAAAACAAAACAAAAATAGAATGTATTTGAAATATTAAATATTGTGATATCGAGCGCACCACCATGCTAAATACATAAAAACGTATTCGTGAGAGGGTTGATCCGTATGCCCAGGATAAATTTATGGATAGAACAGTTGCCCGGAAAACGAAAGATCCATGGTTTGAATGGTGGTCTAGTCAGTAAAGCGACCCAATTATTTCTAAATTTCAAAATATATTTGATTTTTTTTATAAAGAAGTAAAAATATGTTCAATATAATCTCATGAATATAGTCATTTTCTTTCCTTATAGATGAAACTTACAAGAAAATATAGTAGACTAGTATTAACTAATGTCTTTTTCGTAGAGATTCCATTTCAATTATTATGCGAATAGAATGCAGCTGCAGTTACGAGGAATAATCAAGACCAGAATCTATTAGATGGTAAAAATAAAAACCTTGTATAAAGAAGAAACAAATAATATAATTCTTTTAAAAAATATTTATTCTAAGCATTGATATACTGATTGATTCTTTCAGTAAAAGTGTAAAATCATTTATCAGGAAAAAGAACACATTAATTTTAACAATGATAAGTATGGTCCGACAAAATTATCATTATGGGAGATTCTGCAAGACCGTGTCAATGCTTATTTACACTTGAAAGGAAGCACAAACATAAATATCTTATCAAAAAATTCAATGAAAAAATGCAATCTAATAATTAGAAATTTTAAAATCAAGTAGGAAATACATTCTATTACAAAAGTTCTTTTCTTTTACAAAATGTATGGTATAGCTTCGTTCCAGGTAATGAAAGACATTAGTGTTCATTGATTGACAGGAAAAAATTAAAGATTATTATTAACTAATTTCTCCTTCGTACAGATTAAAAATGAAATTCTAGTGCGAAAATAATATACTTACATTAACAAGCTATAATCAAGACCAGAATATGTTAAAAAGTAAAAATAATAATCTTGTACTTTAGAACACTAAAATTATATTACCCTTGAAAAATATATATTCACAGAATTAATAAACTTATTCTTTCTGCATAGGTGTTCAATCATTTTACTGGAAGAGAAAGCGCACACTACTTTCTACAACGATAAGAAGTTTCTGACAATTCCACCAACATTAAAGATTTCGGAAGACACTGCCCTCATTTTACTTACACTGGGAAAATCCTTATGCAGTAGTATTCCATTAAAAGAATTGAAGATGAAGTGCATCCAAGTAATTGCTTGTTTAAATAACAAATGGGAAATACATTATACTAGAAACTTTTTTATTGACGCAAAATGTATCTTCGAGCGTCAAAGCAGGTATTGAAAGACATTATTGTTTAGTAACTTACAAGAAAATAATGTAAACTTGTATTAACTAATGGAATCTTCGTAGAGATTCTATTTCAATTATTATGCGAATAAAATGCAGCTGCAGTTACGAGGAATAAGTTAGATGGTAAAAATAATAACTTTGTATAAAGAAGAAACGATTAATATAATTCTTTTTAAAAATATTTATTCTAAGGATTAAAAACTTATTCTCTTCCCATAGATGACAATTATTTTACTGGAATAGTGAGCGTATAATTTTGCATAACAATATATGGAATTCTACAACATATGCAATCATGGAAAATTTTGGAAGACACCGCCTTTTTACATATACTAGTAGAAGATCATATGTATTAATATTCTTTCAAGAGAATTGAAAAAAAGCATGCATTTTAGTTATTTATAAATTATTTTTTACAATAATTCTTTTTAAACTATAATCTCTTGCAGCTTTTCGACCAGTATCAGTATAAATTAAAATTTTTGTTTCAGTATTGGAGATTATTTAAACAAATGCAGAGTAATTTAATGCCTATTACTACCGTTATAAAAATGTATCTAAAAGAAAGTATTTATCACAAACGAACATGAAACGTTGTAAGGCGTATAGGCTGTGAAAAAAATTTGTTGTTAAGAAAAAGAAGTATAACTTCTTATGTGCGTACATATGTACACATACCAGTTGCTTTTTATTAAAAAGAAAATTAGTTAGGAGTTACTTCATTCTATAATGCAATTGAATTTACAACACGAGAACTTGTGTAAAACTATACATTTTCAGATTCTTTCAAAAAAATATAATATTTCGAAGAAAATAAAAAATAGAAAAATCTGAAGAAAATACCAAAAAATAAGTTGGAGGTTCTTCGACACGATTTGTGACTATTATAAACTGAGTAAATATGATATATTTTTTCATGGAATTCGGTCTCTTTGGTCTGTGTATAGGTCTTCTGCAAATAAAATCAATCGTCTCGGTCAGAAATTATTCGTTACTATAAATTCCTCAATCTTTTCCGTATTTATATGGAGCAAATAATCCTAAAATGGTCTACAGCGCCTCGACGGTTACCGGTGACCTTACTTTAAATAATAGATAAAACAACATTATACGTTGCTGTTTATCAGTTGTAAATAGAATTTTAACAAAATATGCATTCCATAATATATAAAAAAATGTAGGCGTGGCAGACAAATCATGTGAAAAGCGCCGACAGTCATCGTGTTAAGCTTACTTCACAATAATGAATAATAGAAATTGAAAAAAAAAGAAAAGGCTACTTTTTATTGTCGAAATAAGATATAGATATCGGCGACCTTAGTGACACACACACAGCGTCGCTATTGTAGACTACTACACTACACAATTAAAAGAATACGTATTTATGTGAAATTTCAATTTGCGTTTTTTAGCAAACAGCTGAATATATACGTCAAGTTTATGGCACAATGAATATTCTCATGGAGTACTATAAATGTTCAAAAATTGTGAAAAAATCGGAGGGGGGCCTACCTGATCATTCCCTAGTAAGATATGTACACCAAATTGCGAGTAGTAAATTAAGTGCTCACAATCACAGTTAGCAGTTTACTACTTATAACTTTTGAGATTGTGCTTACAGCATTAACACTACAATTATACGAACTAAGTTAGTCGAATTTACTGGTTCAAGTAAGGCTAGTTTCTATTATTTGTATATTTTTTTTAATATAAATATGTTTAATTGTCGGTATATTTTTAACAACATTTTGTTTAGTCTGAATGGACATTTAATAGATACTTAAAGAAATATGAAAAAGTTTGTATTTATTATTATTTATTTATTTTAATTTTAATTAAATTTATATACCAGTCAAAAATATTAGTTTAAATGAAGCGAGTCTCTATTATTAATTTTTTTTTACAGTATACATATATTTAATATTAATTATGCATTTTTATAACAATATTTTTAACTTGAAATTAAATAAAAGTTAAAAAATATGTAAATAAACAATAATATTTATATTTTATTTTTAATTTTTTTTCAAATATATTATGTGATTAATTTAGTTCTTGCGTTGTAGTTATGGTTGCCATTTTTCTTCGTTACGAATAGTTCTCATTATATGCAAGCGTTTTGAAACAGTCATTGAAGTACCACTTAACGCTTTAAAAAACTCTGAAATCGTTTGAAGTGAATTTTCATTGAGTAATTTTTGCAATTCAAAATTTTTTAATTTTTTTAGCTATCCGAGACGTTCTTTGTCTTTCACGTCAAAATCACCCTTTTAAAAGCGTTTAAACAGAATATTAAGTAATTCAACCCGTTCAGACTGAATCTCTTTCAACAATGTAGATGTTACCGCTTAAGCTCGAAAGCTGTTAATGTACACATTACCTAGTTAATCTACAGATTAATTAATTTGTTCCGTTAACGAGCGGAACAAGAGTTTTCAACATTTTACCTAGTTAATGTACACATTAAAGTAAGTTGCTAGTCGTAGAAACCAATTGCTATGTAATTAAAGAAAAAACAATATTAAGATTGCATTAATAATTAGGCATAATTTTTGGTAATGTTAAGGAGGATATTATCGTATTTATTTCTTCTATATAAATCACAAACACACGCACGCACACACTTATCGTAGAAACAATACATAATTTTCGTCACTTATATATACTCATTTTTCCCTCCATCATCTTTTGTTATTTTCTCGCATTCTTAATCGAAGTTTCCCGACCATTTCCGATCATATAAATTCGAGATTCTTCCTTACTTCCGGATAGAGAGTGTATTCGGAAGGTTTCAGTACGACCAAACATCAGGCGATTATCTCAAGCAACGTCGCCTGACAAACGAAACACTCGTACGCAACAAAAGAGTCGTATTTAGTCTCCTAGCAACCTTTTCTCACACATACAAATACTATTCAGTCTCTCATTTGATAAAATAAATTCAATATTTCACAAATTTATTATATGGTTTGTAAATTCATTTCGTTAATTGTAATAATATTTTAAACCGTTTGATTATTTCTATTATAGCTTTTTAATTGATTGATGATTAATACAATCAACTAATTATACAATTAGTTGATTGTATTAATTTGATTAATTGAATAATTAGCAGATTACCTAGATAATTTGAGAAATGAAATAATTTTCGATACTTTAACGGATCACCCTAGTTAATATCACATACCTGAGTAATTTGCAAAATAACTGATTTCTGCGCTTTAGCAGTAACATATACATTTCAAAAGACACTCGATTTTACAGTTGAAACTTATTAGCATTGAAGCTGCTTGCTTGTATCATAGTAACGAGTGGTAGGAGTTAAGTATATCACGTAATATACGTCTATCCTTACATTTACGCGGCCCTTTTTATACACGAATTTCTTTTTACTCGACAAATTATATCGTTAGTAACGTTCTAGATCGTTTTCTATTTTTATCTACTACGATCGAAAGTTCCGTCGTTGATGGCAATTGTCAGCTCTTTCTTAGTTTCCTAAGCCAATGAGCCTCGTGGGCGTCAGCATCACTATCCCATGAGGAACAAAGTTAACAAATCCTGAAAACTGATTCGTTGTGGAAAGGAAATAACTTGTAAAGGAAGTGGGGGATGTAATAGGTTCATGAAGAAGATCAGGAAGCGAAGCGAGTCATTTTCGTTTGTACTGTTTAACTTTACGTTTATGTTTTTCATTAATAAGTCTGTATCTGCTTTAGGTTAAGTCAGTGTATTTTTTCTTAAGATTGATCGTTAACGTAAAAGAATGAATTTCAAGATAATCGAATTTAAGAGAATATATTTTAGTGAAATTAGTTTTTTTTTCCCGTGACTAGATTCATTTTATTATTGTTGATAGAAAGTGTTCCAAAGAGCCCAATTCCACGAGCTACTACACAAAATGGTAAAAATCTTACTTTAATTCTTAATATGTTACGTACGACGCTTTGTTCTTTCAGGACCCGCATATTTTTAGGTGCTATTTTGTGTATAATAACATCACTCAATTAAAAAATGATGTAATTATCACTAACAATAAGTTCATTTTCGTCTATTATCAAATAACAGTCCACTTTGACTTTCATTTTCTTTAATTCTATGCTCGTCACTTTGCTATTATTTTAGATTTTGGTCCTAATTCATATGTTAATAATTCTTATTTTAAATTATCATTAAAAAAACTGAAAATATAAAGTATTTTTAAAAAACTATTTTCCTTACAAATTGAAACACGATTTTTGAAATAACAAAATGCTGTACAGTTTTATATGTTACAATACAGAGCTACCCATTTAATGGCTATCATAACTGATTTATAGGCTCTCGGAATATCGACATTAATTTTTTCTTCGCTAATTCTTTGTTAGGAGAATATACGAGACTTCGTTACTTTGGTAACGTTACAAAAAAATTTCTTTTTATTTCCTTAAATCATCGTTTGAGTCTAAGAAACCTTAAAACGAGATATACGCGATATGTTAACATTGTGATAGAGTTCTAACCAATTTCCCACTTTAACTACCTTCTTACCTTCTCTATCGTCTATTGTCTATCAATTTTTGCTTATCAATTTAAGCATTTTTATTTCTTTTCAGCGTCTTTTTCCTTAACCTTTTCTTTCTTTGAAATCCCTACTCCGCTTAATCGCAGAGGACAATAGATCGCGTATATGTCGCTCTTTTTTCGGAAACGCCTTTATTTTTTTGTTCTCTCTTTCGTTTTCTTTTAATATTTTTTGTTCAAATGAAGAAAATATGAAGAATGTGTACTACATTTAAACAATTAATTAATAGAAGTCCTGTATTTAATATAATAATATAACTGCAATGTGATCATCCTTTTTTCTACATTTGAATAAACACGGAAATGTTTTGTTTTTTTTGTTTTTGTCAAATCGAAAAAACAAGGTAAATATATGAGTCATACTAGGTCGAAAAACTTAATTTTATGTTTTATTTTATAATATATATTTATTAAAATTTTTTTTATTTTGTTCATTATCCTAATTAATAAATTGGACGTCTGTTTAATATTATATATTAATTTAATTGGTTTTTATCTTGTCCAGAAAATAAAATTATTAAAATAGGTGTCTCAGGAAATTTGGACGGGTTAGAAATTCTTTTTGAACGTTATCAAAATAACGTTCAAAAAATATAATATAAAATGATGTTCAAAAAGAATTTCTAACCCGTCCAAATTTCCTAAGACACCTGTTTTTATAATTATACATTAATTAAATAAATATATAAATATATATATATATATATTTTTATAACTGTATAGAACTTTTACTAAACTCCTAGAATCTGACGGCTAATTATTCTCAATCCATTCAAAACGGTGATTTTTTCCGAACACGGTCCCGAGGAGGAAACTTCTTGTTGTCGCTTATGTCTTTAATATTGTTCATTTTTAATAAAAAAAACTAGCTTATTATGGATATCACCCAATTTATAAGTGAATTCGCATAAATAAGGTGATTGCACACAGTGGGTGCTTCTCGCTTCTCAGAATATTTTTATTGCAAAGAGCAGATTAAACACCAAGATTGCAATGTAAGGAAAAATAAAAATACATTATTGATATTAATAAAGACTTATTTTAACAGTAGTTAGATAATATTAAATAGTTATTTCGCTTTCAATAATAAAGAACAGAATATAATACACAGAAAGTTCTTAAGAAATGATAGAAAGTAGAAAAAATTAGTTAACTAATAAAAAAAACAATATGAACGAAAAATAATTTTTTAGAATTATGTTTAAAGGTAATAAAGTAATGTAACTTAGTAATAAAAATAAAATATTAATTTGCAAATACATTTTTAGGAAATAATACAAAAATTAAAGTTTTGTTGTCATAAAATTGTCTTTGAAAGTAATTTACAGTCTTGAGTAAACTACGTTGATAAGATATTATTACAGGTAACAGTGAAGTAAGCGTTTTAACTAAAAAATCTCATATATTGGGAGCCGAAAGGTAATTTGAATTTAAATAATTGTCGGTATTGGAAAATGTCACTTATTGGAAACCGAAAGGTCATAAACAATGTCTCGACAATTACAAAGTTAATTATTTTTCAAAACCGGAAAATTTCATTTATTGAGAACCGAAAAGTCGTAAACAAGGCTTAGAAAAATATAAAATTAATTGATAAAAAAACTCATTTATTGAAGGCCGACAGGTATAATTTTTTTAACAAAAAAGTCTTATTTATCGAGAGCCGAAAGGTAAAATTTATTACGAGAAATTTAAGCCGGAAGAGTTTCTTTTTTCTCTTTGGCATTCGACGAAATACGTTGAACATTTCGTCAATTTGAAATTCATTTATAAGAAATAGTTCGTTGTATATTTACTTTAAGCAGTCAAGGAGAGTGAACAAAAACTTTTCCATATTTCCTGGTACTGTGCTTTTGCTACGCGTTACTTGTAAATGAACGAAGCAAATTAAACAGGCAATGAACTAAAGGAAAAAAAAGTAAGATGACGAAATCAAGAAGAGTCTCACGTTTCTTTTCTCGCCAACGAATATTCTATTTTAGGAATAGAAAAAAGTTAGCTTAAAAACTATTTCCTTGTTTTGGTAAATAGGCAAGAACGCTGAGGACAAACTAAAAGAAAGTTAGAATAATATTAACTAATTTCGTTTAATGAGGATTAATTAATTTCGTTAAAATGAGGATGATCTACAACGTTTACTACACCGATTTAACTGCATAGCCAAATCATTCAACATGAAAATATCGGCCCAGAAAACAAAATGCATGACAACATCAAAAACACCATTAAGATGCAAACTGGAAATTGAAGGGAAGGTTATTCAGCAGGAAATGAGATTTAAATACCTAGGAATAGAAATCTCAGGATATGGTGATGTTGAAGCAGAGGTAAGAGAACAGACAATGAAGGCATCCAGAATAGCGGGTTGTTTGAATGACACAATATGGCGAAACAAAAACATTGACATAGAGACCAAAGCAAGAATTTACAAGGCAATGGTAAGACCTATTATGTCACATACCGCAGAAACTCGACCAGACACGGCGAAAACGAAACAGTTACTAGAGACAACCGAAATGAGAGTGCTTCGCAGAATAGTTGGAAAAACACTGCTGGATCGAGAGAGAAGCGAAGATATAAGAAGAACATGCAAAGTTAAAAATATCAACGAATGGATACTAAAAAGGAAAAAAGAATGGAACGAACACATCAATAGAATGGACAACAGAAGAATTGTCAGAATTGCACGGGATAAGTTACCGGCAGGCCGCAGAAGCACGGGGCGCCCACGAAAACGATGGTGCGACAATTTAACAGTGCAATAGGCAGAAAAACGTCGTTAAGGAACAGGCAATTTGCCTAAACTAAAGAAAGAAGAAGAAGAAGAAGAATTTCGTTTAAACCGGATTAAGCTAAATAAGGAAACAGAAAAACTGACTTCGCATTTAGAGGAGATAATATTTTCGCAATATTGTAAGAGGAAACTATTATTGAACTTGTGTATTAACCTTAACCAACAACCAACGGCGTAATTACTCTGTTTCAAATTTATAGGGTATTTAAAAATCACTTTGTCAAATATAAATATTAAAGACCTTGGCAGGGTACATTTGAAATTTGACATTAAATTAAATTAAAGCTGAGTTTTTTTTTTAAATTAAATTTTAAATTATACTAATTTTATTTCGTTATATTTATTTAAAATAAATTAAATCAACTATGTTCTCGTCGCCACCTAAAAGTATTACTAGAACAAGGGTAATTATAGGACAAAATAAAAACGTTGAGACTTTCGAAGATCGTGCTTCTTCTGATACCCAAAACAAAATGTAACCACGGAGGGGGTTACCCACAAAAAAGTGATAGCGTAAACGAGCTTGGTCATTCGGAAAATTTCTTATCACCAGGGAGGTATAGGGAGTCGCGACTTACTACCCCTAGTTTTGATTTAAATACACGATTTCAAATATAAACGAATATAAACGATAATATAAACGAAAAATAATTTTTTGAAATATATCTTAAGGTAATAAAGTAGTGTAACTCAGTAATAAAAATGAAAATTTTGTAAAGAAAAATCAAGATATTTATATATATTTTAATATAATCACCATATACACTACTTTAAATCTTACTATTTCCTTCTAAACCTTACGTTTTACTTTAAATCTCGCCTTATACTTTAAATCTGGCTTCTTATCTTAAGACCTTGCTTTCTATCTGTTCCTTTGTTGCCTATATATATATACATTATCCTCTCTATTATCTTTTTATTTTTTCATCGGTTTCGATTCGCGAATATTCGAGAGGATCCGATACGACAACATATCAGGTGATAATTTCAATCGCCGCCATTTTACAACATAGCACACTCTTACGCAACAAAGGGTAATATTTAGTTTCTACTTTCTCTTTTCTTATACATATTATAATAAAAAAACACTGGTGTGTGTACTTATGTACGCACGTAAGAAGTTATGCTTCTTTGGCATACCAAAGCGAGTATAACCTCAATAACCTAAAAAATAACTTGAAAAAATAACTTAAAAAAAAAATTATTTTTAATATTAATATAATTATTATTATCATTATTAATTTTCATTGTTAATTTTTTATTTTCCTTATTTATTTTTTATTTATGTTATTATTATTATTATATTATTATTATTATTATTATTATTATTATTATTATTATTAATTTTCTTTTTACATAGAATATAGTTGATAAAGAAACCTGTTCCCCTTCCTTGTTTGATGACCGATAATATCCGCTAATGTAAGCCGATTATTTTTCTTTTATTATTTTATTTGTATTCATTTATTTATTTATTTAATTTTATAAATATATATATATATATATATAATATATTTAATATTATAATATATATATAATATATATATAATATATATAAATATATTTAATTTATAATATATAAAATATATATATATATATAGCGTGACCAGGTAAAAAGGGGGCGTATTGGAAGTATGGGAAGATAAGCAATTAATTATTATTATTTATTTATTTAACAAAAAAAAGAAAGGAACATAATCCAGGATTGCCGACAGGTAAACAAAACCAATGCAAAATTTTATTTTTCTGTATTCTACAGATACTATTAGAGCAAGAGCCCGTGAGTGCCAGACCTTCGGATTTTCATAAAAGCTGAAAATTTTTCTATGTGTGTCCCTAATACAGGTAAAAATGATCCCCACCCATGAAGCTGAGGCAGCGGTGGCTTTGGCAGGTAACAGGTAACAAAGGTGTATAAAATTCCATCTTAAATTTATCATAAAATAAAACTGAATTAAATATTAATTTATTTATTTTTTTTATTTTTTTTTATTTTTTTTTTATTTTTTTTTTTATTTTTATTTTTTTTTTTTTTTTTTTTCCTCTCTTTAATTATCTCTCTATAATCTCGCAACGCGAGTTTTGATATTATTATGAATCAAATATAAAAAAATTCAGTTTTATTTTATGATAAATTTGAGATGGAATTTTATACACCTTTGTTACCTGTTACCTGCCAAAGCCACCGCTGCCTCAGCTTCATGGGTGGGGATCATTTTTACCTGTATTAGGGACACACATAGAAAAATTTTCAGCTTTTATGAAAATCCGAAGGTCTGGCACTCACGGGCTCTTGGACTATATTAATTCAAAAGCAGTACCTTGACGACTACTTTACTCAGAATAACTGATTATTGCTCATTACTACTATTGCACACCTGGATTGCAATCCGTATTTTTGGCCCAGAAAGAAATTGCACACACAGTATGCAATCGGTCTCGAATGGGTCGAATAATTTTTTAACAAGTCCATTACAGTTTTCTCTACTTTTTGTTCCGTACCACAACATAATTTGAATCTTAATATATAACCAATAATAGAATCGCATGCTATTCTGCCTAGTAAAACGTATTTGGTTATTTTACTTGGATTATAAACTTTGAAATTAAATCGTCCGCGCCACGGTATGCCCTGGAGAAAAATTCCCTTCAAATTTTTTAGAAAAGTAATCGATTAGATGTTGCACTTAGTACAACGTGTCAGCATTTGAAAAACTATTTTTGTTATTAGAAAATGTAAATATTTATAGATTTCTCGTAACCTATATATATTGCGGCTCATGGTTTACGAAAAAATTGGTGTTTCAATGATGGGGTTAGTTTACTAATACTGGTTAATTCTTGCCCTTCTAACTAACCCTATAATTATTAGTAATCCAAAAATTTTTCTTAATCCACATGTTGTGACATTAGGCCACTTTTCGCATTTTTTCCCCTTTTGAGCATTTAGCCGATCGCGCGAACCATAGCAAACTGTACTGCTTTCACCGTGCTTGGGCAAGCTAAACTACGCTGTCCACCGACGCACATTTTTCGCAAGTAACGCGGACTGGTATACATTATTTGAAATAAACGAAGTCTGAAAAATATTTAACAAGAAGTGTTTAATTATATTTTACGGTAACAATTTTGATTAACTATTTTACATATTGTTTATACAAAACATGAAATTGAAAATATATGTAACAATTATTCTGTAGTTCGTTTAAAAAGTATTATTTTTCTAGTTTGAAAATTAAGATCATTAAAGATGACTAAAGATAAATATCACGGTCCAAACGTGAAATAAAAAAATTGTAACGCATTTTAATATTTTTTAACAGTGAGATACCATTCAAAGCATGCCAGTTTATGCAATAGCACATTACAACAGTTACATACATACTGTGTATATCTGATTTTGTTGTTAGCATTGTATATTCTACTTCGTCGGTTAGATTATAATTTATTTCCAACCGTAAAAATGTTTAATAATTATTGTTTTTTAAAATGTTGGGATAGTCTATTCGTTGAGTCATAATTTAGTGCTCGTTTTGTTCTTGCATTGGCGTTCAAAGATTCTGCCTCTTCAGTGTCTAAATGTTAAATTTCAGGATTTTTCTATCAATGCTATTGTAATTTTTAGTAAAAATACTTTCTATGTCATTTTATTATTATTTATTTTTTTCTTTAACTAGAAATAAATTTATAAGAATAATGCATTATAAGAATAAGGCATTGCTTTTTTTGTCCATTTCGTGCTTTTTCGAAAAATATTGTAATAAGACATAAAATGATCTATATTAGAGTTTTATGTGATTGTGATAGAACTTGTCATTTTCACAAATAGCAATATCATACATTTATTTTCAAAATTATAATATAAAAGTTACCAGGTGTAACTACAATCTTTTATATTTCTTACTTACATACTAACAGACGCGCTGAACGCTACTAGAAATAAAATACGCTCCAAGCCCCAGCTGGCCCAGGGCCGTACATACATGACGATGGCTCAGAGTCTTGTATTATTTTCCCAACAATCTGCACGATCAACTCCTTTCATGTATTTGTTGTATTCCACAACATATTTAGGTTCTGTTCTTTCCCCTGACCAATTTGAAATGTTTAGCAATTATGCGGAATGAATGATAAAAATGTTTCTTATTGTTCGGTTTTACTTTGCTTGCTACACTTGTAGAAGAACTTTTCCCTTTCTCGAAAACTTGGTTTTATTTTCTTTTAATGTAATGTTCTTTGAATTTTGAGGAAACCCTCTATTTGATCGTATTGCTTCGTAAACTCTTATCTTTTTCTGTATAAATAATTCAGCTATGTGTACGTTATTGTAGTAAATGTCTATGTAAATATAATGATGGAATTCTAGATAAAGATCCAGGATCTTAAAATTACAAATATATCCTGATATTGCTTCGCACAGCATCCGGATTCTATATTTCACTAACTTTGCAGGATTATATGCGCGAAAGATAACCTCTCTCGCCAAGAGGAATCATGCCTTCATCCGGTGGTAATTTTCGTTTTCGTGTATATACACTTTGAAATTTTTATTGTAAATAATATCAAATTTCTCTAATTTTAAATAATTTGTCTGATTTGTCATGCAATAAATCATTATTAGAAAAATGCCACATTTTTCATATTTCCAAAAATCTATTGTTGCTCCTTATTTTGGGGAATATTGGAGTTTCTATATATTATGAAAAGAGTGGACCAGTAATCATGCATATAATATTTTTGTCTTTGTTTCAACACGATAATTAAACTTAAAAACTTTTCATTTCTCTCACTGTGACATCAACTCATTTCACTGCTTCATATTCTTTAAATTTGTTTACAAACTTAGAGCTATATTTTTTTGTTCTGTTACTAATAATTCAAAGAAATCATTGTCAAGAAACAACTGTACTATTCCCAATACGTTTTCTTGATCTTAAGACATCGTGTTTCTGCTGGAGGTTCGATCATATGCTTCTAGCTCGAATCTCACATCATTCTCTAATCAATCATCGACATCACTGATTTCATCTGTGCCATAGAAGGATCTAACAACATCTTCCGATTCGATCAAATGTATTCGACGATTACTTTGATCTATGGGAACAATAATACCATCATTGTCGTTATATTTAGAACCAATTATCTGCATATAGCATCAGAACAGTCTGATAGTATATTCATGAACAACTCATCATTTAAATTTTCATTTTCTCTTCTGGACTATTCCGGATTGCGGAATAGCAATATTCTGTTTCTTCTGTTCTTGAAAAATATTTATTCAAATTATTGGAAAACTCATTCTCTCCGCATAGATGATCAATCATTTTACTGGAATGGAGAGTGCAGTATTTTCAACAACGATAAGAAGAAGCCGACGATACTGAAATCATTAAAGATTTTGGAAGACACTGTCTTCTTTTTATTCATACTTGGAAGAAACCGTGTGCAATAATATTCTATTGAAAGAATTGAAAAATGAGTGCATCTTAGTTATTTATGAATTATTTTTTACAATATTTGTTATTAAATTATAATCTCTTGTAGCTTTTTGACCAGTATCAGTATGCATTTGTATTTTTGTTTTAGTTTTCGAAATTTCTAAAACTAATACATAGAAGTGTACTGCCTATAACTATCGTTATAAAAATGTATCTAAAAAAAAGTATCCATTGCAAACAAACGCGGAACGTTGTAAAGCATATAGGCTGCGAAAAAAAAATGTTTCGTTACGCAGAAGAAATATAACTTCTTACGTGCGTATATAAGTACATACACCAGTTTTTTTAAATTTATCTTTCTCATCTTAAACTACTATAACTTTATTTAGTCCCAATTAATTGTGTAACTTTTTAAATAATTCTTACTAATAAATTAGTCGATTTTTATTATATATTGTTAATTATAGAATCGGCGCGTAAATAATTGCGATAAACTTCAAATCAAGGTAATTAAAAATTGCAGAAAAAAAGGAACGTGATACTAACGCTAATGTGGATGATCTTCCCGATCGGTCGACTATACGTTAAATGTGCGGTAATTCTCTGCACGATATTTATTCGTTTCCATAACGATGAACTCTAGAAGATCATCTCCGAGGAGACAATTTACAACGTTTTCAACCATATCACGGTCAGTAACGTTAACACGTGGTCCCGTGGCACTTTCGAAAAATTCATATACACGCGGTGTATCAATGATAGACCAGTCGATTGTATCTTCCACGTTTTTTTCTTCTTTGTCACTGCTGCTTAGTGTACGAAGTAGACGAAGATTTCTTCTTTGTTGTGGGAAAGAATCTTCCTCTTTCCCTCTTTCAATATTGTCACCACTATCACTATCGCTGCTTTCAGTGTCCTCGACATCACTGGGAACGTCAGACATATTATCTGCATATTCCTCTTCAAACGTTTCGTCTTCCATTCTAAACGAGGTTTCACGGGGTTTCCGGAAGTTCATAAATCCGAAAATTCTAATTCACTTTGTTTCTCTGAAAGATGCAAAGTTGCAAATTGTTCTATTTCTCCAAAATCCAGAAATTCAATTAGAACATCAGATAAATTATCCGCTCATTCGTCTTCTAAAAGCATTCCTCCTCCTCCTTTGTAAAATGACTCAACGTAAAATAATCGTTTAAATATCTGCACAAAACCTTTTAACATAAAACTTGCTAATATTGTCGTATTGCATGTTATTTATTGTTATTTGAAAAAAAGCACAAGTAAAACTAGCGCTGTGTATTAGCTTTAATACATCAAAGCTATGTGGTACACCCCTGTAGTGTAAAATCTAAAATTAAAGACAGGCAATAAAACAATAATTACCTAAGATCAAAAACGTAACGGTGAAATACAAAGCCAATATCAATATCTACACTTATTTACATTCATAATTAATAACACAGAGACTGTGCCATTGCCTAATAACTCTCGGTGGTAGCATCACACACATGTTGTGTGAGCAGCCACTAAAGTGTTAACACATTTTCAGGTTGAGCAATAGGTTGACATCTTATGTTTTGTTTTTCTGTACAAAATTTCGTTCTTGTTGGCCATGATCGTTAAACATAATGTTAAGCTCTGCTCTTATATCTATTGCCATTTATACTCTTGATATTTTAGAGCTTCAAACAAAATTTCAACACTTGCATAGTTTTCTTTGAGGTATACAGAATAAGCGACTAGAAGAGATGGAAATTTTTTTCCGTTGGGTAATAAAACGGCTTTTAGGTTTTGTGTAGAGCTTTTAATAAATAAACGTCATTCACTGGGAACACAGAGTATCCCAATTTCTTCGAATAAACCTTTAATATTGTTACAGAAAAAAGTCTATTTTCGTTTGTGAAAAACATAGAAAATATCTCATGCCGATTTTGTTGATCCGTCATGCTGACATCAATAAGCAGGTTCCATTGTTTTAAACGAGAACCCAAAATCGTTGCCTTTCTTTTTGTCAAATTTGAATCTCTTATCAAGTTATTAAAATCTTCTATAGTAATAAAATGATGTTTTATTAGTCCTTGTGATGATAAAAGTTCTTCATCTTCAACAATTTTGAAGATGATGATGATTTTGAATTGAACTTTGAGGTGAGCATGACTGGCAATGAGATAATTCTTTTGAAGTTTCAGGTACTGGGAGTTGTGGGTTATATAAAATTGGAAAGGTGGAAGCAAGTTCAGGATATTGAATTGGTTTCGCATTCTTATCACTATGACTTTTAAGTAGATTTACTATGCAAAAATAGCAGTCATTGACATGGTCTTTTGGTTCTCGCCAAATTCACGGCACTGCGAATTTCACACACCTTTTCTCATCTTGATACCAACCTAAAATAGATAAAAATAATAAATTTAAAGACATTTATAAAAATTTGTTTTCATTAAAAACCTTCTACCTTTTAGACATCTTTTGCAATTACTGCAAGCAACATGTATAGTCCATGGCTTCTCTTGATTCCAATTAGGAAAATAAAAGTAGGTTTTGTGGGCTTCACAAAGCTTATTATTTTTGTTTAACTCGAATTTTATATCTTGCACTGTGATAAAATTGCCACATGCATAGCAAAAAGAATCAGCATCATATTTACACTTTCTCGACGACATTTTAAACTTTTTTAAGTTTAAACTAAACAGTTAATTGATCATTAATGTGCCATTTGGTAACATTGTGCGAAAGTAGCAACCCTTCTCTTTGTTCGTGGTAAATTTAAATATACCGAAATTGTCTAATATTTTTATAAAAACTCGAAAACATATGTTATTATGAAAAATTCTTCTTTAGCAAGCAAACTTTAAACTGGATATTGATATTTTTTCATGATTTTGGCGCCCAATGAATCGAAAAATCATAAAATAAACCTTAGGACTAAAAAAGACCTTTTTTTATTGTGTTGTGATATATAGAGAACCTTTAATGTATTCGTATTTTTAACTCTTTTTCGCAGCGCAGCGCTCAGAAATAAATTGCGTTCTGGGCAGCGGGCGTGACAGGGGAAGATAGACCGCGCGTACAACGTGTAATTCTTAACACGATGTGCAGAACTGATTTTATTGGTCATTTCTTTGTGACAACTGGCCAGCACGCCGATCAAAAAATAAAAATAATAATAACAATTTTAGTAATCTATAACAATCTTTAATAATCTTTATTAATCCCAGACAATTTTTAACAATTTTTATTAATCTTTTTTTGTATGATATAATCTAAAACAGGGTTCAATACATAATCCAACATTACAGCCTTTACATTCGAATCGTGTTTCGGTTTGCTTTTTGTATTTGTTGCAAACCACATATTTCCGCGGACCGTTTCCGCGCTTCCTATGGAATTGGTATATTTGGATAGAAAATGTCTTTAAACCAGTGGTAAGAGATTATCTTTGGATGCAGTTTGGCTTCTAGACTTATTGCTTCATATATTTTCATTTGGATATTTTAATAGAATTTCTGGAATGAGACGTAAATCAAATTTTGTAAATGTTATATTCTTCTTGGACGTAGTTTTATAGAGTATGTAAGCATTGTAAGTCGAAAGGTTAAGCATGTGGAAAAAGAATTTCTTATACCATTTTAGAGTTTTACGAACATTATTAGTGGAATTTTAAATCATATCGGTTTTACCGACTGCTTCCATAACGTTTGTAGTCTACTGTGACACTTAGTTTTAGTATTAGTATCAGTGGTCCCGTTTTAACATAATTTTTTTTTATTTCAGCAAAATGATGTCCTAGACAGAGCTTGAACAATTCAATCTCATCCATAAGGAATTCTCGGACATTCATGCGTATTTCGAACTAAATTGGCCAGTGACGTTTCTGGAGCACCTGTACTTCTCGAGCAACATTCATTAGCAAGAGATGTAGTTGTGTCGAAAACTCAAGCTCGCTCTTAACAACCTCAAGCACTCATTTTAGGGAATCAAAGCGAGCACTCAGCTCAGCAATCAACGTCTGAACCGCGCATCGAATCCAAACTACCGGACATTCAACTCAAAAGTTTCTCTAGTGAATACGCTAATTGGCCTGGATTTAAAGAGTAGTACGAGTCACTCATCTTCAAGAACAAGAGGATCTCAGATATCGAGCGATTTTATTACCTCCGCAGCTGCGTGCAGGGATCTCCGGCGCAACTCATTGTGAATTTTCTCTTAAATAGCAGCTCATTACAATAGCAGCATAATGTCGAACTTAAGGTTGTGCTACAACTGCTTTGGACGTTTCAGTGCGAACTCGTGTCGATCAGCGCTGTGCTGTAAGCAGTGTGGAGCAAAGCACCATACAATGATCCACGAATCAGGAATTCAAAAGCCGGCAATCTCGTCGAGGATCGAACCAACTCCCTTAATCTCATTAGCAACTCGTTAGGACCCTGGTGCAATCGTCAACTCAGCATCCGTTTCGTGTACTCATCATTCAACGCTGTTTGTTACAGCAATTGCCAAGGTTCATACGCAAGTAATCACTGATCATGCTCGTCTACTCATCGATCCTGGTTCGGAACTCACTTTCATTTCCGAACAACTTACCCATCAACTCAAAATCAACCGCCTGCACTCATCTATACTGTGGGATGCGAGCACCTCCAAGCCAAACACTGAAGTAAGCGTTCGTGAGGAGATTGGACGGTGGGCCCTGGATAGCTCAATTGGTTAAAGAGCAGTCGCCCAAGAAGCGGAAGATCCGGGTTCGAGTCCCGGTCCAGTCTGTCCAACGGCCCAATTTTTTCACGAATCCTACAATACCAATCATCAATATTGGAGGTAAAAGAAAAACTCATACCCACGGTATTATAAATCTCACCACACTACTCACCAAGTACCAGACGACTTCAGTGCGCATGAAGCTCTTCCCGGTGTTGCACTCTTTGTAGCAGCTTCAAAAATCGAATACCATTGGGATTTAATATATCGATACTCATCGCTCAATAAACTCATGAAAATGACAGCTTTCTGCTTTAAAGTTATCGCGAGACTGAGAAAGCACCCTCTCACTTCACCCGAAACAATAATCTCTTCAGAAGAAATGGAAGCTGCCAAGATATTTTGAGTTAGAGCTACTCAAGTAGCTTTCTTTTTACATGAACTCAATGTACTCAAGTCAATCTCAACTCTGCCAAAGGCTCACGCTTTCTTTAGATTGACTGCCTTTCTTGATCACTATGCAGTCATACGAGTAAGAAGGTCGGCTCAACCTGTCCTCACTAACATTGGATAACAAACATGCAGCAATATTGCCACGACACTCCACACGCTTTACTACGCTCATCATAGAACACTCGCATCTACGTATTTATCATGGAGGCATTTAAATCACTCTTGTTGACACAAGTCAATCATACTGGATTCTCGGAGGCAGAGCTTCAGTCAAAACCCTCATTTTCCGCTGCTTATCTTGCGCGCGGCAACGGGGGAATTCGTGCGCAGCGATTGATGGGACAGCTGCCTGTCGCGCGTGTCACACCATCACGACTATTTACTCATACCAGCGTTGACTAAGCTGGTCCACTCACAATCAAATGCTTGAAAGATTGTGGTGAAAAATCCACGAAAGGTTGGATCTGCATCTTTGTATGCCTCACAACGTCAGCTGTGCACCTCGAGACTGTCAGTGACTATTCAACTGTGATAGCTTTATCCTAACATACAGACGCTTTACAGCTAGAAGAGGCATCCTACGCGACCTGCATTCAGACTGTGGCACAAATCTCGTAGGCGCGGACTCAATGTTAAAGCCGATGTTTACTAAATGCACTCAGAAACATTATGCTATCTCATCAGTACTTTCAATCGACTCCACTTAGTGGCATTTTAATCTTCTTGCTGCACCACACATGGGTGAAAAGTGAGAAGCGGTAGTGAAATCAATCAAATTTTAAAATCCTGAAGCCTCTCACGTTCTAATTATATACCATAAAAAAACCTTAAACAGCCTTGCTGTCGAGCTTCTTGAGTTTTTCTTTGAGAATATGCGAGTAGGCTGTTGCTCCAAAAGTAACTAGCTTTCCCAGCATAACATCCTGTCGAAACCATAATTCGTACGGAGTTGTTTTTGGATTGAGAACTCGTGTCTAACACGACCATTTTTGCTTTGAAGCGTAGTTTTGATTTCAGCTCGATTAATCCTTTTTTTGTAATATAAAGCATACTAAAAATGCTGTATCTCCATCAATTTTTCTCGGATCGACTTGAAGTTTTTACAAAATATTCCTGAAATATGGTACTTTCACCTCAAAAATTTTCAAAAAAATCTAAAAAGAAAAATTAAATATCCTACCCCTTCCCTTAATTCGTCTTGCGTATTAGCGAAACCTGAACCGAGGCCACCGAGAAAACACGCTGCTCTTGCCATAACCGGATAACCGAGTATCTTAGCTGCCTTCTTTATGGAATACACAGCTGAAATTGGTGCAACTTTTTCTTGAATCTCACCAATACGTTCGGCAAATATTTTGCGGTCTTCCGTTTGTATGATAGATTCGATCGGTGTGCCTAAAATTTTAACATTGTATTTTGCGAATACACCGGTTCTCACTAGTTTAACTCCGCAGTTTAATGCAGTTTGTCCACCAAATGTTAATAACACTCCATCGGGTCTTTTCGAGCGTATTACTTGTTTAACGTAATCTGGAATGATTGGTAAAAAGTAAACTTTGTCAGCCATCCCTTTGGAAGTTTGCACTGTTGCAATATTAGGATTTATTAAAAGTGTTTGGATGCATTCTTCTTGCAATGCTTTGATCGCTTGTGAACCAGAATAATCGAATTCACCAGCCTGACCAATGTTAAGTTTTCTATAGATACTAAACGAGGTCGAAATTCATGGATGAGGATTCAATAACACCATTTTCTTCTTTGCTCGTGAAATTAATTGTGGCGACATTAATAAACAGTCAAATAAATACAACACAAGAATACTGTGACCTTTACTCCAGAACATAACGCTTCTACTGAAAGAGAAAACCGTACCGTTGTCGAGGCTATTCAGATTGATAGATTTATTTTAGTATAATATGTATAAGAAAAGAGAAAGTTGAAACTAAATATAACTCCTGTGTTGCGTAAAAGTGTGCTATGTTGTCAAATTGTGGCGACTGAAATTATCACATTATGATATTGATATATACATTGATATTAGACAGTGGCTATTCAGACCATACAATAAATGACGAATCCTATTTTTACGAATTTATCACTATAGAGAAACCCATAAATGTTAAAGTTGGAGACGGTATAATCTTGAAAGGTACAAAGATAGGGAAAATTTTTGCTTATTTTAACGTAAATGGAATGAAACATAGAATAACAATACCTAATGTATTTTACGTGAAGCAGATGGATAAAAATCTGTTGTTTTGCACAAATAACTAATAAAAATAAAATTATTTCTGTTTAAGACACATCGAAAATCTATAATAGGCAAGACAATTTAATTGCAGTAGCTTACAAAGAGCATGGTTTATATAAAATGAGTAGTTTTATTGACAGTAAAAATTGTTATATTATAGCGAAAGAACAAGTAAATAAAACACAGAAAGAAAGATTTCATAGAATGTTAGGCCATGTTAATTTCAAATATTTGGAAAATATGTGTAAAAATAAATTAGTTGAAGGTATACCGGAAAAGCTAGAGTCAGTATTTTTAAAATGTGGTACGTGTGTCAAAAATAAAATGCATAATATACCTTTTGAAAATAAAGGAAGAGCGCTACTGATACTTTAGAATTAGTCAATACAGATCTAAATGGTGAAAGGATTTAGATGTGATAATGGGAGAGAATATTTAAACAAAGACATCTATAAGGTTATAAGAGATAATGGAATTTTATTAGAATCTTGTCCTCCATATATACGTCAATTAAACGGAACCGCTGAAAGATATAATAGAACGATAACGTATTCAGTCAGATGTTTGTTATATGAATCAAATGTAAATCGTAAATATTGGCCGAAAGTAGTAAAAGCAGCAGCCTATTTGAAAAATAGAACAATCGCAAACACTATTGAAAATAAGACACCTTTTGAAATTTTCTTTAATAAAATACCGAATATTAGTAACTTGCGATTATATGGTACTAAAGTCATTGTAAGAATACTCGAAATAAAAAGAAATTCGAAATGGGATAGAAAAGCCGACGTAGGAAATTGAATAGGATATGATCATGTTGGATACAGAATTTTAATAAATAATAAAATAGTTAGAAGTAGACCATGTTGATGTAATTGAAAATGATAAAACCTTAATTGGTTTCCGTGGTGACGAAAATAGCGATGATGACAACGATGAAAATGTTGAAAATGATGAAAATTCTGTATCGAACGAAACTAATGAAAAAGTAGAGTTAAATGAAAGATCTAATGATGATGGAAGAGAAATTCCAAGAAGGTCCACGCGAGAAAAAAAGAAACCTTATAGATATAGTGTAAATCTTTCGAATTAAAATTATATTTATGTTAATATCGTAAGCACTAGCAGCCTTTTTACTTATAATAAAACAATAAATTGTAATGTGAGTCATTTATGGAAAGAGAGGGAGAGAGAGAGAGAGAGAGAGAGAGAGAGAGAGAGAGAGAGAAGCTATGAATAAAGAAATAAATAGTTTGATGAAAGCAAAACGTGGAAATTGGTTGAAAGATATAAGAAAAAGAAAAAGAAAAAAAATATTAGATTTAAAATGGATATACACTAATAAATATGATAATTGTTAGAATGCAAGAATTGTAGGAAGAGATTTTCAAAAAAGTGAGGTATTAGAAGATATATATTCACCAGTAGCTAGAATACAGACTTTGAAATTATTATTATCTTATTTTTGCCAAAATGACATTGGACCAAAGTGAATACATTGAGTAATTGGTTAGGAAATATAAAATTGTAAAAGCGAAACCCATATACTACGCCAATGGAACAATATCTGAGCTTAGAACCTGCGCAGCTAGCATCAAATGATTTAAAGAATAGAAATTTAATCGAAACGTTATTAAACATTAGTACGGGAACAAGATTAGATATTAGCTTTAGCGTAAATTACTTAAGTCGTTCTCAAAAATTTTATCATGAGACACATTATAAATATGCATTGAAAATTTTAAGTATTTGTATTTGATAAAGGAACTTAAACTTACATATAAAAAGGATTTAAATGCTGATAAAATGGATTTTTTTGTTGATGCTGACTGGGCTGGAGATAAAAACGATAGAAAATCCACGACAGGATATATTATAAGAATTTTTGGAAATGTTGTTTACTGAAAATCTAGAAAACAAGGAAGCGTTACTAAATCGATGACAGCTGCTGAATATGTAGCTTTATCAGAATGTGTGAGTGAAATTAAGATTATAAAAAATTTATTCAAAGAATTTAAGGTAAAAATTGAAAAACCAATTAATATTTATGAAGATAATTCTGGAACAATTGCTATAGCCAAATTTGACAAGAAATTCAAAGTATATAGTAATACAATATAATTTTGTAAACGAATGCTATGAACAGAAAATTATAAAAATTGTAAAAGTTGATTCAGGATTCATGTCGAACTTCATGACACATGGTTATCGTACCAGAAGATTAGCGGTAGATTATTCTGTTCCACTTGTCACGAATGTTAAATGTGCCAAACTTCTTGTCGAGGCAATAAGAATATTAGGTAGACGTGCACCGCGTATGAAGACGCACACTTATTGCATGTTTTCACGAAAAATGATTAAAAAGATGTTCAAAGATGTTTCAAAGATGTTCACGTACACACTCGTGATACTGATGCAAATCACAGAGAAGATTTTGCATCATGCACAGCTGCCGCTTTGACAAGTGGTATCACCATGATATTTGCTATGTCCAACACCAGTCCTGATTTCGTTGATCATCAGACCTTTGCCTTGGCAAAAGAGCGATTAGGCTCTTTTCGTTGATACATCATCGAACAAATACAGTAACATACCAGAACTCGCACCCCTTGCCACAGGCCTCAAGATGTATCTGAATGATACATTCACGACGCTACGTCTGCTGGATCTGAACGTTTGGACAAAGCATTTCCAAAACTCGCGTAAGAAATATCCTATATGTGCTCATGCCGAGGGACAAACTACAGCAACCATTCTTCTTTTGGCTAATTCGTACGACAGACCTGTTCATATTTGTCATGTTGTCATGTTCATGTTTATTAAGAAATTCAAATCATACGTATTACCAAAGAAAAGAGTCTAGCTGTAACTTGTGAAATATGTCCACACCATCTTTCTCTTTGTCAAGATGATCTAAGACAAATAGGTGGAAGAAAGGGTCAAGTACGACCTCATTTGGTATCTATAAAGGATCAACAAGCGTTATAGGAAATTTAGATGTGATCTATTGTTTCCCGACGCATTATGCACCTAATATCGTTGAAGAAAAATTAAAAGAAAATGCGCTACCAGGTTTTCTAGGATTAGAAACAATTTTGGCTCACCGACTCGGTTTAGGCTAAAAGAAGTACGAAATGCATGCAGATCCCTAAAAATAGGAAAGCGGCTGGACCTGGCGACATAGCACCTGAACTGCTCAAATATGGTAGCAACACCCTGTACGAACACCTGAGAGATCTATTTAATAGATGTCTGAATGGCGAAGTCACACCAAAAGAATGGCAATTATCTGTAATTTCTACAATACACAAGAAAGGCAGTAAAAGTATATGCGATAACTACCGGAGAATATCTGTCACAAGTACCATCAGCAGAGTTTACGGAAAAATTATTAAAAATAAAATTGAAGAAGAATATAAAGATTTAGAGGCCGAAGAGCAAGCCGGCTTCCGCGCTGGCAGATCCACCACTGACCACCTTCATTGTGTAACACAGTTAATAGACAAACAAATAGCGTACAATCAAGAACTTCATTTAGTGTATATAGATTTAAAGAAAGCATACGACACTGTGCCACAAAGTAAACTTTGAGAAGCCCTCGAAAAAACTAACATCAGTCTGAACCTCATTAAAGCTGTAAAAAATATATACCACCACAATATAGCAAAAGTTAAGCTAGGCAAGGAAATCTCGTCGGGATTTGAAGTGAATAAGGGTTTGAAGCAGGGCTGCTGTCTATCGCCGACGTTATTTAAAATATATTTGGAACAATTTTTGAAACCCTGGAAAAGGAAATGTAAAAATATGGGTATACCGCTAAATGATAACACGCTATACACTCTATGTTTCGCGGATGATCAGATTCTCATGGCCCAGGATTATCACGATATTGAATATATGACCCGCAAAATCATAGAAGAGTACCGGAACTGGGGTTTAGAAGTGAATACTAAAAAAACGGAATATATGTGCGTTGGAGGCATACAGCAGGATCTTACATTGGAAAACGGAATAACTATCAATCACTGTCAGGAATATAAATACTTGGGGCTTAAAATTACACAAGATGAAAAGATATCGCATTATTGAACACAATCCTATGGGACCAACGTATTTCCAAAGAGAATAAACATAACATCTAGAACAGCATTGTTAAGAGTATTATAACATATAGCAGCGAAGTTTGGCCACTTAAAGAAAAATCCGAAAATATGCTCAGAACAACTGAAATGGACTTCTGGAGAAGAGCCGCTGGTGTATCAAGAAGAGATAAAATCAGAAATACAAGAATATTGGAGATAATGGATGTAAAGCATACTATAATTGACGATATAAAAACAAAACAATTAAGATGGTTTGGCCATGTACAACGTACGGAAGACAAAAGATTACCCAAACAAGTACTAATGTGGGCACCAAAAAGACGGCGGAAAAGATGAAGACCTAGGAAAAGCTGGATGGAAGGAATTCATAGGGAAATTGAAGAAAGAGGCTTGAACGAAGACATATGTTACGATAGAACAATGGCGATTAGGAATCGGAAGACATCGGAGAACGTTATGAACCGAATATATATATAGAAACAATTTTAGCATTGTTATTTAATGCAGTACACGAAGGAAGACTAACGATAGAAGAACTGGTCGAGAAGTCTTACAAGAATCCAGAAAAGATATTCAATATACCAGATCAACCAAATATTTACATTTAAGTTGATCTCGACGATGAATGGGTGATACCGGAAGCATTATTATTTAGCAAAGCTCAATGGACACCTTTCGCTGGTATGAAAGTTTGTGGATCTGTTCACAGAGTTATTCTGAGAGGTGAAGTAGCTAACGTCGAAAAACAAATTCTGGTTAATCCAGGTTTTGGTCAGGATATCAGAGAAATGAAAGAAATATAAAACATCAGTCTGTTGTCAATGTAAAAACGATCGATGTTGACGTCGACCATCCAATGTTACTCGGAGTTCAACAAAATATTTCACCTTTTTCCTTTAGTAGTTCAATATGTCACAAGAGCGATAATAGTACAAATTTACATCTACAATCGACACCTTCGAGTCATGTTAGTTGCAATCTGACCGGTCATATTCTTTCGGCAGATACATTTAATAAAGAAGAAGTGAAAGAGATGTTTAATCTTGCCGAAACATTTCGGAATGCGATTCGAAAAGAACGAACTTTGGATCACATACTAAGAGGAAAAATTATGGCAACTATTTTTTGCGAAGCTAATACCAGAACATCGTGCAGTTTTGTAGCTGCTATAGAACAACTGACTAGGCGCGTTACTTACTCTAATAGATCTAGGTCATCGGTTAAATAGGGTGAAACCTTAAAAGATTCTGTGGCTGTAATAGCTTGTTATGCGGATGTTGTCATAAGACACCCAGAGCCTGAAAGTGTTTCAAGAGCATCTTAACATTGTAGAAAACCTCTAATAAATGCCGGCGATGGTGTTGGGGAACACCCCACTAAGGCCTTATTGGATATCTTTACGATTCGTAATGAGATTGGAACTTATTAATGGTTTAACGACCACTATGGTCGGGGATTAAAAGCACGGAAGAACCGTTCATTCTATTGCAAGGTTACTGACTTTGTACAACGTTGAACTTGGATATGTTTCTCCACCCAGGCTTGAAATGCCCGAACATGTGATAGATTATGTCTCAAAGCGTAGCATATCTCAGGAAATACTTAAAAGTCTTGAGGCAGGATTACCAGATGCGGATGGATTGTATTAGGTGCACCAGTAAGTAATGTCGTTTCTTAGCATGCCAATATTTGTTAATTATTTGTCAATTTATTGTGTATTTCGAAGTAATGCCCAAGACATTTTTTGGTTCAAGTGACTTATTTAGTTGTGAATAATTAAAACTCAAATTTGTTTTTTAATGTAAGAAAACGACATTAAATTACGGTTCCCCTAGTATAAATCATTTATCCGTTTTTCTTTGAATAACAAAAAAAAACTGGTGTGTGTACTTATGTACGCACGTAAGAAGATATACTTCTTTGCCGTACCAAAACGTATATAACCTCACTAACCTCAAAAATAACTTCAAAAAAAAACTTCAAAGAAAAAAAATAACTTAAAAGAAAAAAATAATTATTATTATATATATATAAGAATGAATAAAACAAAGAAAAAAAAAATATCAAAATATAGATATCAGTCCACACTAAATATAAGAGAGATATATCGAATTACTTCACGCGTCACAGCCATGGCGCGGTTACAGCATTAGTTCTCGCTCTCGATCATTTAAGTAAAGCAGCGCTGAGTACGATTAGTATTTGGATGGGTGACTCGCTTGAGAAAAAAAGAGGAAGAAGAAGAGAGGACAACTTCATGCCGTATACTTGAAATCGCTTTGCCGCGCGTCGTAAATACTGACAAACTTCATGGTGTCGTTTTTCCAGACGCTCGGAACAAAATCACTCCCCATTACATTTTCCCCAACGCGCCAAAAGAAGTATAACTTCAAAAACTGATGTGTGTACTTATGTACGCACGTAAGAAGTTATACTTCTTTTGCGTACCAAAACGAATATAGCATAAAAAACCTCAAAAATATCTTCAAAAAAATAAGTATAATCTTATTTATTTATACATGAGGAAGAAGAAGAGTTTAATTAAAATGAGAAATAAAATAAGAAATAAGAAACTAAGAAATATTAAAGGAATATTCTTCTTGTATGCAACGTATGTGTGTTTGCATGTATTACAAAGTTTAGTATTTTTTATAGGTACATTAGGTATAAATTGTATTAGAATATCCTTATGTTCATTAGATAGCTCTTTTAAATCCTTTTTAAACCACAATCTGTTACATTCTAAGCATAAATGTCCAAATGAATTGTCCAAGAAATTTATTTTAAATTCCTTATGAGCTCGTTTAAATTGATGATAATTGCTATATTGTAAAGAAGGATCTAAATCCATATCAATTTGCTCGCCAGTGGAATGATTAATTACTAACTGGTCTGAAGAGTTAGAATAAATAGAGTGTACATCTGATTGAGGTAATTCCTGATCCATGATTGTGTCTTGGTTTAACGAATTGCGTTCTTCATCCGGTACAATGTCTTGATTAGACAATACATGTATAATCGAAGCATCAGCTAAATATTGATTATTTCGTGCTTGAGATCGTGAACTTTGCTCCATGTTTGTTAATGTAATGTTTTTGATGTTATACGATGATGACACGGCATAGAAGAATTTTCCATATGCACATCAGCTCGCACAGTAATATAGTTGTGATAGTCATCTTTTGCAGTAGACAAATCTTGAAGAAGTAAATGTAAAAAATAAAGACCAAATTCCCAAACGTACCAAAAGAAGTATAAGTTCAAAAATAATAATTAGCAGTACTATTAATTATTGCTGTGAATTTTAAATTGTATAAATTTGTACCGATAATCATAGGCTGTATCGATGGTTCAGAAGTCACTAGTAAATTCGAAGTCGATGGGGCACATAAAGTTCCATTCGCAGACAATTGGTTTTCTTGAAGAAATAAATGTAAAATAAATGTCAAATAAAATAAACGTAAATAACTTCAAATAACTTCAAATAACTTCAAAACATAAAAACCAAACAAAAAAATATATAATTAGCAATAACATTAGTTATTGCTGGGACATTTAAATTATTTAAATTTGTACCGGTAATCACAGGCTTAGCCGATAGTTCGCAAAGTAAATTAGAAGTCTACGGAGTACATAAATTTTTTATGTGCAGACAATTCATATCCTTTTTTAATCATTTTTCTTCGCAGCTAATGAACTCTGCATCGTTTCGCATTAGCGTGCATTATGTTTTCCTTACTTTCCTCATTATTTTCCTTAATTTCCTTATTCCTTTTCCTACGAAGACGATATTCTCTACATTTCTCTGCATTAGTTTTAGGCATATTGAAAACTTAAACAGAAATGTAAATGTATACTGATCCTGGTCACTAAGAAAGCTGCAAGAGATTACAGTTTAATAATAACTTCAAAATTAAAATACTTAAAATAATTAAAATAAAATAAATAAATTTTCAATAATTAATAATAAATAATTAAATTTAAACTATAGATAAATGTGAACGCTTAATCTTAATTTTTGTTTTGTTACTAAGGAGAATAGTTGAAGATCTACGTCCGATCGGCACTATTGTTTTATTAATTTGAATCGCAACGTGTCCAGCAACTTTCTGTACGATTTTCTTGCTAATCTTTAGTGAATTTGAAAACTTAAGCCCCACAACATTTATTTCTCCATATTCATTGTATTCAATACGAAATAACTAAAATTTTCCCGAATGCCAATATATACTCTACATTTGTTAATAAAAGAAAATATAACTTCAATAAAAACTTTAATAAAATAAAGATATTATATATATATATAAAAATATAACATATATATATTATATATATGTTAAACATTATGTGTTCTTTTTTACAACTCTTTGTCCTTGTAACTCCGCCTGCATGATCGCTGGGAGGATCGAGATCAGCGATCATGTTGTCGGTCCTAAGCCCGGGAAAAGGAGGAAGGTTGTTGGATCAGGCTAGCTCCCTACCCAACGTAAAAAATAAAATTTTGCTCATAGAAACGAAATATTGCCTCGGAATAGGACGGATTCACAGATGACGACCCAAGCAAGAAAAAGGACAAATAACTGGAAAAAAGAACACATAATGCGTCGGGCTACCTGGAACATCAAGTCATTTAATAATAAAGACCAAGAAACCATAAAAGAATTGAAAGATAATAAAATTGATATATGCGCCTTACAAGAAACCAAAAAGAAAGGCAAAGGACAAATGCAATACGACGACTACTTAGTGATCTAAAGTGGTGTAGAAAAACAAATCAGGGCAAAAGAAGGGGTAGCCATCGCAGTATCCAAGAAATATAAAAACAACATACAAGAGTGTGATTACATATCTTCACGAATATTAGTGGTAAAAATGAAAACAGATGACTAAAAATTAAATATAGTGTCAATTTATGCATCCGAAGATAACAAACCAAAAGAAGAAAGAGAAGCCTTCTACGACCAGCTACAAAATATAGTCGGATCATTACCAAATAACCAACAAATAATAATCCTTGGAGATTTTAACGCCCGCATCGGAAATGAAATAATACCTGGAATTAAACAAAGGTTCAACGAAAATGTGTTAAATGATAATGGAGAACTTATGACACAATTATGCACATTTAACGAGCTTAGGATTAACAGTACATTCTATAACCACAAAGAGCAATACAAACTCACATACAGTAACACCAGAGACTTCAGGTCCACAATTGATTAAATTGTTACCAATAGATACGTCCAACCACACCAAATACTAGATATCAGGACGTTAAATTCCGCGAATTAATATATAATATTCGGTTTCAAATACTTTTATTAGTTCCTTTATATATTTTACTTCAGTTACCAATTCCGATAATGCTACATATTCGGCATATGTTGACGCTTTGGTAATGCACTTCTGTTTTCGCGATTTCCAATGGATCAAGTTTCCATATAATCTAATCGCATATCCTGTTGTTGACTTTCTATCTGAACTATCACCTGCCCAATCAGCGTCTACATAACAATCAACAGTCTCATAGTTCTCATTTTTATTGTAACATAACTTTAAATCTTTGGTACCATATAAATATTTCAAGATTCTCAAAGCATATCTAAAATGTGTACTCGTATAACAATTCTGAAATCGGCTAAGGTAGTTTACATTATAACTTATATCTGGCCTTGTGCCCGAACTAATATACAACAAGGCCCCTAGTAGGTTTTTATACATAATATTTTCATTGCAACAATCCGGTTTTCTACATTTAATCTTGTTTCCATTGGGGTATTATAACACTTACTATTTACTACATCATATTTATCTGCTAGCTTTTCTATATATTTACTTTGACTTAATTTCATTTCATTCTTCTTATATTATAGTCTATCTCTATACCTAAGTATTCTTTAATTTCTCCTATGTCTTTAATTTTAAATTTTTCCCCTAATAATCTTTTAATAACTTTAATTTTATTTTTATTTTTACAACATATTATTATATCGTCAACATAATTCATTAAGTAGACTTTATTATCTCCTGTACCGTGTACATATAAACATAATTCTATACCATTTGTCCTAAATCCTAAGCTTTCTACATACTTATTAAAACATCTATACCAATCTCGTGGGCTCTCACTTAGACCATACATTGACTTTACTAATTTCATAACTCTATCTGTGCCATCACTAAAACCTTTAGGCTGTTCAATGTATACCTCTGAGATTACATCTTCATACAAGAAGGCTGAATCTACGTCTACTACTTCAATTGTCAATCCATTAATGCAACAGAAAGATAACAAAAACTTTATAGCCTGATTGCTCGCTACAGGAGCATAAATATCATCAATTGCATTTTTCTGTTTAAACCCTCTGGCAACCAATCTTGCCCTAAATCTACCATTCACCTTTTTAGTATATACCCATTTGGTATCAATAATATTCTTACTATTTTTCCTATTTACTAAAACCCAGGTTTTGTTTTCATTTATATTCTTAATTTCGTCTTTCATCGCTACTTCCCATTTCTCATGTTCCTCGCAATTTAATGCTTCCTCAAATGATTGAGATACATTTATATCCATATAGTTTACAGAGATGCAATACGTTGTAGGATCTCCAAATCTTTTTACCTTATTTCTTGTTCTCTGTGATACACTTCTGGGACTCTTACAAAAACCTTACTTCCGTATATTTTTAAATGTTTAATATTTGGTTTTGTACCAAAGAAAATCTCATAAGGAGTTTTATTTTCCAGCGTATTGGCTATCGTACGATTTTTCAAATACGCTACCGTTTTCATTATTTCAGGCCAATACTTAATATTAACTTTTGCTTCTCTTGCTAAGCATCTGCCCATGTCCATTGCTGACCTATTGTACCTTTCTGCTACTCCATTGAGTTCATGAACATATGGGGGACAATTTAATATCTCAATACCCTTACTTTTTACGAAATCATAAATTCTCTTATTTAAGTACTCTGTACCATTATCACACCTTAATTTTTTTATACCTTTACCGAATTGGTTTTCTACTAAGTTTACAAATTCAATTAGACAATCAGCTGTCTCATCTTTACTTTTAATACAATATATCTTAGTACATCTACTATAATCATCAATGAAACTTACAAAATATCTTTCTCCTTTGTAACCAGGAGTCCTATGAGGCCCATTTAAGTCTGTGTGAATTACCTCTAATATTTCTTTTGACCTAGTCCGCTTATTTTCAAATGGTACATTAGCCATTTTGCTTTGCTTACAATTTATACATTGCATAAAACCTTTTTCTATCTTATCTGGTAACCCATCGAGCATTTTATCCCTTACTAGTTTACTTAAATACCTAAAATTTATATGGCCAAGTGCTCTATGCCATTTTTCTTTACTTGTTATTTTAACAGAATTTGGGTAAACATTATCCTTATTATTCTTACGTATAAAGCTAGTCATATGATACAAACCATCAGTCTTTTCTGCTACTGCTGTTAATTTATGATAATTATTATAAATTTTTGCATATTTACCAGATGCTACTACTTTATTCTTCTCGGTTATTTTCGATATGCTTAATAAATTTCTTTTTATCCCTTCTACAAAAAATACATTTTTTAATTCAACATTTGTTTCATAGTTATACGTTTTGAACACCGTATTTACGCTTCCTATCTTAGTAGCTTTTAACTTTTTATCATTTGGGAGGATAACTTCTATTGGGTTTCTCAAATCTGTTATATCACATAGATATTTCTGATCATTTACGATATGATCTGTGCAACCACTATCAAGTAACCATTCTATAATGTTCTCATTCTCGTTTTCACTCTCACTACACTGGTTTACATTTCCTTGAACTACCTGTGTTGCCCAGGATTCGTGCGATGATTTCTGTTGTTGTTCATGACCTCTTCCTCGACCTCTGTACGTGTTGCCTCTGCGAGACCCCATTTGTCCTCTCGATGACTTCTGATATTGTCTTTGTTTGTTATGCCAGCAATCTTTTATATGATGTCCTGTTTTGCCACAGTTAAAACATTGACCTTTAGTTTTAACATAAATGTACTCGTATTTATTTTATTTTCACTATCATTGGCATTTATCTTCTTTTCTCGAATCTTAGATTTTATTAAATCAACAGTCTTTTGATCTTCTGGCACCAAATCAATAAAATCTCCAATATGTGCATAACTAGATGGAAGTGCTTTTATAATATATCTCATTTTCTCTTCTTCTAATAATTTTCCGCCAGCCTGTTTAAACTCATTACAGGCTTTTTCAAATTCAATGAAAAATTCATCTACTGTGTGATAGTTTTCCAATTTTATTTTATCTAACTTATTCCGATTGATTATTTGCAGTGCAGTTGATTTACTTGTGTATAAAGTTTCTAATTTATTTATCATTTCAAACGTCGTCGTACACTCACTAAGATATTCTAATTGTTTATCGGATACAGAACTAATTAATATCGTTTTGCTTTTAGATCTAACTTTTTCCAACTAGCTTCATTTTCTGTATCCAACCTTTTCCTTATTGCAGGCTTATCACATTCTTTATACTCTAATAAAGTCAAAAATCTAAATTTCCATGCACTATAATTAACTCCATCAAATATTGGAATACGAATATCATCAATTCTTACTTGATCAGCCATTTATTCTTCCTTTTATTATCTTTAATTTTTAATTAATCTCTTTAGCCATATGTTAATTAAACACTTACTTTTATATCGTAACCACGCTCTGCTACCATGTTGATGTTAGGTGGATTAAATAAAATATTTGTGGGTTAATAAACTCTAAAAATAACTCTTTATTATAATCCTAGATTAATTTCTTACATTCTAAGTGTTACGACTAGCCGCTTGCTCTCTACCAACTGAACGTGCACACGCATGCTGGCTACAATTGTAGCTCCCTACCATAGGCTCTCGACACACACACTCATATATATATATATATATATATATATATATATATATATGTGTATTAATTATGGTATAAAGGTACCATACTCAACACTGTCTTATGATAAAAACCGCGTCTGTGCACGATCTGCCTGATCTGAATCCCTGTTGTTCGTCTTCTAGATTCGTTAAGCTGTTAATTTTATTCGTTATAACCTTTGTTGTTAGTTTCAATGAAGCGTTTAAAAGATTTATTCCCCTGTAGTTTGTAGGCAGTTTTTTGTCTCCTTTTTTAAACATAACTATAGTTGTACTAGTTCGCCATTCGTCAGGTATTGTGTGTTGGTATAGTATTTTTCGTATTAGGAATGTTAACTGTTGTGTGAGACGTTGGCCACCATATTTTAGCAGTTCGTTTGGAATGCCATCTTGCCCTGGGCTCTTCCTATTCTTTAGTTTTCGAATAGCTGTTTCTACATCACTGGACTCAATTTGTATGTCGTTTTTAGTTACTCTTTCTGGCGTATTTAGTTCCGCTTGAGGTTATTCAGATTTATAGAGTTCTGTTAAGTAGTTAATCCAGGTTTCTCTTGTGATCTGATTTGTTTCGATCATTTCGTTGACCTCCTTTCTTTGATTTCTAATAAATCGCCAGATTTGTTTTTGGAGTCCATAGAAGTCACTCTCCATTCTCTTCGAAAAAATCCATCAATGATGTTGTTTTGTTTGCCTTACTTATGTCGCTGTTTGATTCCGGATTCGTCTATACATTTCGTATGATTCAGGTGTTCGTAATGTCCTATAATTAAGGTATGCTATTTTCTTTTTTTTGCATATTTCCTTAATCTCTGGGCGGAACCAAGGAGTTTTGATCATTCTAGCCCGGTTTTTTACAGCTCGTGTTCCCAGGGCTTCATATGCAGCTTCTAAAATGTTAGTTTTTAGTTTCTTCCAGGCTGTGTTTATATTATCTTCTTCTTTTATTGGGTTTATTTCGATTTTATCCTTCAACCTGTTCTCATATAGTTGTTTAGTTGGTAAGTTCCATAGTGACTCGATGTTTATTTTCGATTCTTGGGTTGCTCGGGCAAGGTTGCTTTGGGGTTTAAACTTCATTCTTATTTTTGCTAGTAGCAGGCTATGATCGCTTCCTGCATTCGCGGAATTTAACGTCCTGATATCTAGTATTTGGTGTGGTTGGACGTATCTATTGGTAACAATTTAATCAATTGTGGACCTGAAGTCTCTGGTGTTACTGTATGTGAGTTTGTATTGCTCTTTGTGGTTATAGAATGTACTGTTAATCCTAAGCTCGTTAAATGTGCATAATTGTGTCATAAGTTCTCCATTATCATTTAACACATTTTCGTTGAACCTTTGTTTAATTCCAGGTATTATTTCATTTCCGATGCGGGCGTTAAAATCTCCAAGGATTATTATTTGTTGGTTATTTGGTAATGATCCGACTATATTTTGTAGCTGGTCGTAGAAGGCTTCTCTTTCTTCTTTTGGTTTGTTATCTTCGGATGCATAAATTGACACTATATTTAATTTTTAGTCATCTGTTTTCATTTTTACCACTAATATTCGTGAAGATATGTAATCACACTCTTGTATGTTGTTTTTATATTTCTTGGATACTGCGATGGCTACCCCTTCTTTTGCCCTGATTTGTTTTTCTACACCACTTTAGATCACTAAGTAGTCGTCGTATTGCATTTGTCCTTTGCCTTTCTTTTTGGTTTCTTGTAAGGCGCATATATCAATTTTATTATCTTTCAATTCTTTTATGGTTTCTTGGTCTTTATTATTAAATGACTTGATGTTCCAGGTAGCCCGACGCATTATGTGTTCTTTTTTCCAGTTATTTGTCCTTTTTCTTGCTTGGGTCGTCATCTGTGAATCCGTCCTATTCCGAGGCAATATTTCGTTTCTATGAGCAAAATTTTATTTTTTACGTTGGGTAGGGAGCTAGCCTGATCCAACAACCTTCCTCCTTTTCCTGGGCTTAGGACCGGCAACATGATCGCTGATCTCGATCATGCAGGCGGTGTTCATACATACATATATGTATGTAAGACAATTATTTATTGAGGTCAACTGTCGGTGATAATAATAAAACGAAATGTGTTTCTCTGTAAATAGAGGTCAAAATTTATTAATTACTTACACTGATTATTTATAATATTGTAGGATCAGGTATGGAGATAGCAAATAAAGTTGATTATAGGTTTTGTTGGTGAGTATATTGTGGAACTATCAGTATGGCCAAAAGAACGGATAAGTACTTATTAAAAATCGAAGAAATTATAAAATCAAAAGAAATGTTTTAAAGGCTAGTAAAGTAGAAGTAACGTCTTAATGACTAGTAAAAATAAAGTCCCTAACGGCTAGTTAAATAAAATCTTAAGTGTCCTTTCGTCTGGACGATCGGCTTACGACTAACTCTCTTGTCTTTCTTTTCGTTTTTCTTGATCTTTGTCGCAACGACTTGGCCGCGTTACTCCACGCACCAATCACCCACATACATTCATATTCATCCTAACAAATGAACCGCTTCACTGCACGTGCCGTTGCATATCGGCTGCGGCCCGACAAAAAGAGAGTTTTATATTTCATCTCCACAATATGTACACTCTTACCTGTAAATAGAGAAACGACAATTAAAGTCTATTATTGTCACTTCTTTATTCACACTAATTTAAGTTACTTTTGTATAATATTCTTTTTATTCTTATATAATCTTATTCATCTATGTTGCTTCTACACATATTTGCTTGATTTCCCAATCCTTCTCTCTCTCTCTCTCTTTCTGTATCTCATTGTTTATCTTCAAATATTCTAATCATTATATTTATCACCTCCTCTAATGTAAGTTAATTAAAGAGTGCGCGGATCATGTGAAGCGCGGCAAATTTGACTTAAAGAAATAGTAATTTATGTCATTACGCCGCAAAGTGGCGATTTTCTGACAACGACGATGTTGCGATATGAGCTTAAGGTTCGTGGCGGGAATGTACGAAAACGCCGTTGTCAAAATCACCACTTACAAGGGGACCTTACACTGGGACCCCCACAGATCTTAACGAGCTTTGGTATATTAGTAGTATACTTTTAGGGTGTTATCGTGGTAAAGGGTTTTTTCAAAATGCCTAGCCATTTTTGAGAAAAAAGGTTTTAAAGTTTTGATTTTTGTTTTATATATGTTTATATTATCTTAAAAGAAAATTGGATTAACTATCTAACAGAGCTCTATAAATCAGAAGAACCTCAAACGGAACTAAATACGCCAGAAATAATAACCAGAAGCGACATACAAATTGAGTCCAGTGATGTAGAAACAGCTATTCGAAAACTAAAGAATAGGAAGAGCTCAGGGCAAGATGGCATCCAAAACGAGTTAATAAAATATGGTGGCCAACGTCTCACACAACAACTAACATTCCTAATCCAAAAAATACTATGCCAACACAAAATACCTGACGAATGGCGAACTAGTACAACTATAGTTATGTTTAAAAAAGGAGACAAAAAGTTGCCTACAAACTACAGGGGAATCAATCTTTTAAACACTTCATTAAAACTAACGACAAAGATTATAACGAATAAAATTAACAGCTTAACGAATCTAGAAGACGAACAGCAGGGATTCAGATCAGGCAGATCGTGCACAGACGCGGTTTTCATCATAAGACAGATAACAGAAAAATCAATTGAATACAACAGACCAGCATATATGTGTTTCATTGATTTGGAAAAGGCATTCGACCGAGTGCAGTTAAAGGATGTTATACACCTCCTCTATAACCGGCAAATTCCGAACAATCTTATCAAGACCATAGAGGACATCTATAGAAACAATAAGATCCAAGCAAAGATAAATGGCGCCTTGACTGAACCGATTGATGCAGGTCGTGGTATCCGACAAGGGGATTCCCTAAGTCCCCTGCTTTTTAACGTCATTATGGACGAAATAATAAGAAACGTAAGACTGCTAAAAGGATATAAAATGGGCAGTGAAGAAATAACCATCCTATGCTATGCTGATGACGCTGTATTAGTGGCCGAAAATGAGGATGATCTACAACGTCTACTACACCGATTTAACTGCATAGCCAAATCATTCAACATGAAAATATCGGCCCAGAAAACTAAATGCATGACAACATCAAAGACGCCGTTAAGATGCAAACTGGAAATTGCAGGGAAGGTTATTCAGCAGGAAATGAGATTTAAGTACCTAGGAATAGAAATCTCAGGATATGGTGATGTTGAAGCAGAGGTAAGAGAACAGACAATGAAGGCATCCAGAATAGCGGGTTGTTTGAATGACACAATATGGCGAAACAAAAACATTGACATAGAGACCAAAGCAAGAATCTACAAGGCAATGGTAAGACCTATTATGTCACATACCGCAGAAACTCGACCAGACACGGCGAAAACGAAACAGTTACTAGAGACAACCGAAATGAGAGTTCTTCGCAGAATAGCTGGAAAAACACTACTGGATCGAGAGAGAAGTGAAGATATAAGAAGAACATGCAAAGTGGAAAACATTAACGAATGGATACTAAAAGAAAAAAAGAATGGAACGAACATATTAACAGAATGGACAACGGAAGAATTGTCAGAATTGCACGGGATAAGTCACCGGTAGGCCGCAGAAGCACGGGACGCCCACGAAAACGATGGTGCGACAATTTAACAGTGCAATAGGCAGAAAAACGTCGTTACGAAACAGGCAATTTGCCTAAACTAAAGAAAGAAGAAGAAGAAGATATTATCTTAATTTCGACCGTGTCTCAAGTGGCGTGATAGCGTCAATAGTAACGTTCTCGCTTCTCCCGCCGTTAGTCAGTGTTCGATCCTTCGTGGAGGAAGCTTTTTTAATAATTTTGTTCTATCTGTATTTTAATTTTTTTTCATATTTCTTAATTTTTAAATATATACAGTAAAGAGAAAATTATTTACTACAAAAAAATTAGAAATAATAAATTTTTTAACATCTTGCGCAAATAATAAAGGAAAATTGATTACTTGAATTACAGTTAACATTTCATTTTTTAACAGGTATATAAAAATAGATAAATCTTCAATATACTAACAAATAACATTCGTATATATTCTAATCATTAACAATTTCATGTAGATGTAATATTAAGTTCATGCCTTATTAAAACCAAATGAAAGAGAAATATTTTTAAACGTTCATCAGGTTTATTTTTCAACAGATCTTTTAAAAAATCGTTGTTTATGTAACAAGTCATCTTTCATTAATTGCGCGAGATGTGAAAAAATTTATTGTTTTGAATGCTTTTACAATAACTATCACTCTGGAACCTGCGTGTATTAAATAATAATAGATGTAAAATAAATGTTAAAACTCGTAGATATAAAAAAATTATACATGAAATTGTTAATGATTAGAATATATACGAATGTTATTTGTTAGTATATTGAAGATTTATCTATTTTTATATACCTGTTAAAAAATAAAATATTTACAGTAATTCAAGGATAAACTTTTCCTTTATTATTTTCGCAAGATGTTAAAAAATTTATTATTTCTAATTTTTTTGTAGTAAATAATTTTCTCTTTCCTGTATATATTTAAAAATTAAGAAATATGAAAAAAAAATTAAAAAACAGATAGAACAAAATTATTAAAAAAGCTTCCTCCACGAAGGATCGAACACTGACTAACGGCGCGAGAAGCGAGAACGTTACTACTGACGCTATCACGCCACTTGAGACACGGTCGAAATTAAGATAATATAAACATATATAAAACAAAAATCAAAACTTTAAAACCTTTTTTCTCAAAAATGGCTAGGCATTTTAAAAAAACCCTTTACCACGATAACACCCTAAAAGTATACTACTAATATACCAAAGCTCGTTAAGATCTGTGGGGGTCCCAGTGTAAGGTCCCCTTGTTAGTGGCCAAATGACATACATTATTTTTTGTCATTATTGCTTCGTAATTTAAACTTTCGAGGGATAGGTGGCAAATAATTACGTCGATTCATTTTTTTTTTTTTTTATTTCGTTCCTAATTTCATCCGATTGTACAAGGACAGTACGGAAAAAAAGGGAGAAGTAAACTTTGCGGCCTAGGCCGCGGAAAAAAGGCGGTATGATAGACTCTAGAAATGAGTATCTTTTCGGACGCCACCCAACGCTCGAAAGTTGAACTTTCGAAGCAAGTATGACAAAAATATATTTTCTTTATATATATAAGATAAATAATTCTAAATTATATATAGATAAGGTTTCTTTTTTTCCCTTAGTAAAATAAACTCAAACGGTTTCTCTGTAAAATAAGAGATTATATTTTAATTAACATTACTATTTACAATCCTTAACAATTATATTCTACCTGTAAAATAAGAGAAAGGACAATTGAAGTTAGTTATTCGCCTCTCTTTAACAACACTATTTAGGGATCACCCGTATGGTTGATAGCAATTATTCATTAGTAATTTACATACATTTAGTCTTTACATCTCCCCTTCCTACTATGAAAATTATATCAAGAATTTTAATCATCTGTTGTATCTTCTACTGGTATTAATTTTGTTTTATGAAATAATCCTTTTTCTTCAATTCTTCTTCCAGTTTTAATTTTGTATATTGAATCTGATATTATTTCTAATATTTCGAATGGGCCAATCCTAAGTTCGTTTAGTTTTTTCCTGTTCAATTTGTTGCCATTTTCCACGTATACTAGGTCTCCTCAGTTGAATTCGTATTCTTTTCTGCTTTCATCAAAGAGTTTTTTATTGTATTCGTGTGATTTTATGGTCCTTTGTACTGCTAGTTCTCTATCTTTTTTTCAATCTTCTGCATTTTTATTTTCTTTTAATTCTTTGGGTAACAGACTTGTATCTGTACCATCTAGTAAATATTTTGGTGTAAAGCCTGTGACTGAATGTTCTGTTACGTTATATTTGTTTATACACTCCCATACGGGCATAGTGTCTAACCATCCGTCCATAGATAATAATTATAGGATACCAGCGGTGCAGTTGCCTCGGTTCGACGGGCAACACGAAGAATGGCCGAGTTTTGCGGACGCGTTCCAATCGGTGATAGGAAAGAATCCCGAACTTCGTGATATACAAAAGTTTAGCTATCTAAAATCATGTTTATCGGGACCGGCCGCAGAGAAAATACGTGCGCTCGAAATTACCGTAGATAATTATCCCATAGCGTGGAAGACGTTGCCTGATTATTACAACGATCCATTAATATTAATTAATAAGCACGTGCAGGCCATTTTGGAAGGCCCACCGATTAACGATGATTTCCCCGCGTCATTAATCGCCGCGTCCGATGCTTTGAATGCTAACTATGGAGCGTTATTAGCAACTAAGAAGTCGTTCGTCGATCAGTTTGCCATTTCCGCGCATCTCTCGCGAGTAAATTCGGCTACTCGCCTCCGATGGGAGGAACAGCGATCTCGAGACACATTACCTACGGTAGAAGAGTTTGTGGTTTTTTTTACACGAGAGAGGAAAGGCGTTATTAATCGCTCAATCGACGGAAAGGAATAGAAGGATTGAACGTAGGAACGCGCCGACAAAGCCCAATATGATTCAGCTTCGGTCTAGGAGAACATTGCGTAACGAGCCTATTTTTAACAGTCCGCGAAATTGGCCGCGAAGTACTGATCGAAGAAGACAACAACCGCTTCAAGCGTATTCCACTCGTGCACTTATCTCGTGTGGCATATGTCGCGATAGACATCATACTTCGGAGTGCGAGCAATTGCTTAGGGCGGAACCTGAGGTTCGCAAAAAAATCGTGATTAACGCCAATTTATGCTTGAATTGTCTTCAAGCAGGTCATCGATTTAATGTATGCAAGAAGGCCCGTTGCAGGAAGTGCAATGGCGGACATCATGAGTTGTTGCATATAAGAGAGACCGTTGCAGCAAGTGCAACGGTGGGCACCACGAATAATTGCATCCAAGGGGCATTGAGAATGCAGGGTGCACAGGTACGGCTCAGTCACTCGCAAGCACCCGCGTTGTTACTAACGGCGGTGGTGCACTTGTTAGATCGCGACGGCAAGCCACACGAGTGCCGTGTACTCCTGGATTCGGGTTCCGAAGCGCATTTTCTAACGATCCGGTTCGCGAATCTTCTACATATAGCCACACAAGACGCGGATGTATCGATATCAGGATTAAACGAAACTAGAACTAAAGTTAGCCAGGCGATCGAGACAATTATGAAATCGCGAACGGAAGATTACGCGATAAGGTTAAAATTTTTACTTCTACCAACCGTAACGAATCGGTTGCCCGCTCAACGAATTCCGCGAGAAGAGTTAGTCATTCCGGCAGGGATCCAATTGGCAGATCCCGAATTTCATCAACCCGCGAATGTGGACGCGATTCTGGGGATCGAAATCTTTGCGTCATTATGGCGCTCGGGTCAGACCATCCAATTAAGTGACGGTCTAATAGCACAAAAAACGGTATTAGGTTGGCTCGTTATGAACGCAGGGACCACTCGTATTTCACAGAGCGTTAGTTGCCACGCCGCTACCATTGAGTTACAATCACAATTAGAAAAATTTTGGAAAATTGAGGAAATAGCGGATGATAATATTCGATCGCACGAGGAAAATTTATGCGAAGCTCATTACAAAAGCAATACGCGACGGAATGAATCGGGCAGATATATAGTAAGGTTGCCTTTTAAGGAAGAGGATCTATAAATATATTATTATTAGTTATTATTATATAGTATATAGATTAGAATTATATTTGAAAAATTATTTTATTTCGTGTATATATGTGCTATGTATTTATTAAAGAAAAAGAAATTAGGATAGGATTAGTATAAATGAGTTAGAAAAGTCATTAAAAACGGTACGAGATAGGAAAGAGTATACTTAAACTAGTGAAAATAATTTTTGTTGTGATAAATATCTTCTAGTCATCAAAGAAATCTTATTCCTAAATATAAAAAATAAGTAGAAAGAAAGGAAAAATATTGTAAATAAGATTTATTTTTGTTATTTTCCTTATGCAATGGCAATATAGCAAAATTTTTTAAAGTAATTTAGTATTTTTTTTTTAACCCCTCCTATCTTCTACTCCGTCATGCTTCCCTTCAATTTAAAAAACTTTCTCTTTTTCAATTTCTGAATTAGTAAATTGAGGGGGAAAATGTTAAAATCGGAAATGGTCATTTAACGATTGGTTGTTGGTATCCTCACTCTTCGAAAAAGTACGTGGTGGTGGTAAAGTTTACTGTAGTAAGAGGGAAAAGAAATAGTATTAGAAAAAGATAACCTTAAATTTTGTTTCCTAAAAGTTGGCCACTGTCTTTGGTGATTCGCACGTGTAGACCTCTTTTTCATGGGCATCACCGATCACTCCATCAGACGTAAAGATACGAGAAGAACGTGTTCCTGTGACTTAGTTTGTGTATCTTACTTTTTGCTAGTAAGCTGCGATTTTTACAAGTAATTGGATATTACGCGTACTAGTGTTATACGTGCAAGTGTTTTATTATATTTTCACGAAAATTGTATTAGAATCATGAGTCATGAAAATAATACGAATACTACCAATTGGAAAATTCCCAAGCCGTGGACTTATTACGCGGTTCCTCGCACCGCAAGTACTTCTAATGCTAATATTCCTAACTCTAGTACTTCTAATGCTAATATTCGTAACTCTAGTACTTCAAATGTTAATATTTCTATCGTTAGTACTTCTAACACTACTATTTCTAACGTGCGTGTTCCAAATGCGAGAGTTTCAAACACGAGAATTCCTAATAGGAGTGTTCCAAACACGAATGTACCAAACGCGAATGTTTCAAATGCGAATGTTTCAAATGCGAATGTTCGAAACTCAAATGTTCCAAATGCGAATGCTCCAAACAATAGTGTTCCAAATGCAAATGTACCAAACGCGAATGTACCAAACGCGAATGTTCCAAATGCGAATGTTCAGTACGCGAATGCTCCAAACACTAGTGTTCCAAACGCGAGTACTCGCAACTGGTGGTCTCCGACCAAAATCTCTTATGCCGACGATTCATGGGAAGACGAATCGACTTCCAACGAGAGGAAAAGCGTAAAAGTAATAGCACAGAGTAGATCCCTGAATTTATGAAGAAATGCAAAATGTATGGAATATCACCTTATATTCCACAGTAAATATTTTATTTAATCTCGTAACATTGATTACATTTATTACAAACGATATTACTCGCGTGTGTTTTATGTATATCTTTGTAATTGAGAGAATGTGTTTAATAATCTCGCGGATATAGTAACAGCTAATCGGAGAAAACTAACATATTTTAATTTAGATGATTGATTTTTTTAGTATTTTTCTTAATAACTCTTATTGCTGTTTTCTTTAATTTGGAGTTTTATTTTTAAATCGAGACGCGTGTACTTTTTCGACAGTATATAATATTTATTATACATGGTATTATATTTAAAAAATTGTTTTTTTCTATAAAAATAATAAAAATAAGAATATAAAAATAAAAATATAAAAATATAAAAATTATAAAACCGAAAAAAATTTGTATGAATGTATAATTGTATAAATGTATAATTGTATAAATAATATAATTGTAAAAATATATAAATTGTATAAATGAATTAGAAAAATTGTTAGGAATGGTACGAGTTCCGAAAGAGTATTTCTTATACTCTTGAAAATAATTTCCGTTTAAAATATCATCGAGGTCCAAATAATATTAGTCAGAATCCTTTTCTGCTTAAAAACTCATTTGCCGCGTTCGGAGACTTGGATGCCTGGGGTGGTGCACGGATTGCTTGCTTACTATATCTATAATACTTGATAACGGTATATTCACTGTGCTAAGACATTGCACTGATAGTTTAAAAATATTTGGTTATTTAACATTAAGCAAAATCGTATATCGGTGAATTTTTGTTATTTATTAATTTATCTAATTTGCGTTATTCTCTCCATTCCGAACACTGCATCTTTTCATGTGAATCTTATTCGTGTTTTTTGATTAGTGAAGGCTAGATTAGACAAATCAAAAGGACAAACGGGTCGTACACGTACAGAAAACAGAGAGGGGGTTTCTCGATATGTCATATAGTCGAAAAGTATTAAGAAAGATTACGTAATGTAAAAGGAAAAAAAAACAATATTGAGAAATTATAAGCGTTGCGGGACGTAACATTACAAAAAAATTAAAAGCGATAAATTTTATTACATCTTGCGCAAATAAAAGAAGATTTATTACTTGAATTACAAATTCATCCTGTAAATATCATTCTGAAAAATGTATCGTTTCAGCACGCTAAAAATTATTTTTTCTTTTTATTGTATATTATTTAATTTATAATTAGTAGTTTTATTACTCTTTCTTAATAAAATTTATATCGTTAGCAAAAAATAAATTCGCACTTCCTATAATACAAATGCATTTTTTTTTAAATTATATTTCCTATAAAATTATTATAAAATACTATTGAAAAAATAAAAAAAAAATTTATTAGGCTTAATTTACAATAACGAAAAAAAAAATAAAAAAGCAAAGGAAAAGAAAGAAAAGAAAAAGAACGAAGAGAAAAAGAAAGAAAGAAAGATAAACATACTTTTTAGCGCTGTCAAGATAAGATGTAGGTATCGACAACGTGAAAGACACACACACAGCGCCGCTACTGTAGCTACTACACTACTACAGCCAAAACAATACGAATCTATGTGAAATTTCAATCCGCGTTTTTTCGCAAACAGCTGGCTATCTACGGCTAGTTTTCAGCAAAATCAATTTTCTAATGGAGTACTACAAGTGTGCAAAATTTGAAAAAAAAAACTGGTGTGTGTACTTATGTACGCACGTAAGAAGTTATACTTCTTTGGCGTACCAAAACGAATATAGAATCAAAAACCTCAAAAATATCTTCAGAAAAATAAGTAATCTTATTTATTTATACATGAAGAAGAAGAAGAGTTTAATTAAAATAAGAAATAAAATAAGAAATAAGAAATAAAAAAATTCATCAAATAATAAACTTTGAGATAAATTTTCTTCGCCAGGTGCAATACATAAATATTGCTTTTCATCCCACATTAATGTTTGTTGGTACGCAGTAAGACTTTCTTCTAAAGAAAAAAAAAAAATCATTTTGTTCAACTTTGTCGTGAATTTAAGTATCATTAAAAAGTGAATCATCAATTTTAATATCGTACATTCTATACAACGGAGACAGTATTAAAAATTGTAGCCAAGCATTAATTGTACGCTTGTTAACAATGCCATGTAAGTAACTAAATCGGTGAATTTTCTTACGTTTAATATGTACATTTATACAATAATCGTCATCAATATTTCTTGGAAGAGATTTGACCATTGTATTAACTGAAACAGGCACGTTAATTACTTGACCATAACTGGCGTATTTACCATTCACATGTCTCAGACGTCTAATCTGCATAAAAGAAATACGAGGCGAAATTAATCTTTCAGAAACTAAATCTAAAGGTGGTAGATGCTGAGGTACATCTGGATATTTGAAGCCGTTATATGTTGATATTAAAGGAATATTCTTCTTGTATGCAACGTACGTGTGTATGCATGTATTACAAAGTTTAGTATTTTTTATAGGTACATTAGGTATAAATTGTATTAGAATATCCTTATGTTCATTAGATAGCTCTTTTAAATCCTTTTTAAACCACAATCTGTTACATTCTAAGCATAAATGTCCAAATGAATTGTCCAAGAAATTTATTTTAAATTCCTTATGAGCTCGTTTAAATTGATGATAATTGCTATATTGTAAAGAAGGATCTAAATCCATATCAATTTGCTCGCCAGTGGAATGATTAATTACTAACTGGTCTGAAGAGTTAGAATAAATAGAGTGTACATCTGATTGAGGTAATTCCTGATCCATGATTGTGTCTTGGTTTAACGAATTGCGTTCTTCATCCGGTACAATGTCTTGATTAGACAATACATGTATAATCGAAGCATCAGCTAAATATTGATTATTTCGTGCTTGAGATCGTGAACTTTGCTCCATGTTTGTTAATGTAATGTTTTTTGATGTTATACGATGATGACACGGCATAGAAGAATTTTCCATATGCACATCAGCTCGCACAGTAATATAGTTGTGATAGTCATCTTTTGCAGTAGACAAATCTTGAAGAAGTAAATGTAAAAAATAAAGACCAAATTCCCAAACGTACCAAAAGAAGTATAAGTTCAAAAATAATAATTAGCAGTACTATTAGTTATTGCTGTGAATTTTAAATTGTATAAATTTGTACCGGTAATCATAGGCTGTATCGATGGTTCAGAAGTCACTAGTAAATTCGAAGTCGATGGGGCACATAAAGTTCCATTCGCAGACAATTGGTTTTCTTGAAGAAATAAATGTAAAATAAATGTCAAATAAAATAAACGTAAATAACTTCAAATAACTTCAAATAACTTCAAAACATAAAAACCAAACAAAAAAATATATAATTAGCAATAACATTAGTTATTGCTGGGACATTTAAATTATTTAAATTTGTACCGGTAATCACAGGCTTAGCCGATAGTTCGCAAAGTAAATTAGAAGTCTACGGAGTACATAAAATTTTTATGTGCAGACAATTCATATCCTTTTTTAATCATTTTTCTTCGCAGCTAATGAACTCTGCATCGTTTCGCATTAGCGTGCATTATGTTTTCCTTACTTTCCTCATTATTTTCCTTAATTTCCTTATTCCTTTTCCTACGAAGACGATAATCTCTACATTTCTCTGCATTAGTTTTAGGCATATTGAAAACTTAAAAAGAAATTGAAATGTATACTGATCCTGGTCAATAAGAAAGCTGCAAGAGATTATAGTTTAATAATAAATTCAAAATTAAAATAATTAAAATAATTAAAATAATTAAAATAAAATAAATAAATTTTCAACAATAATTAATAACAAATAATTAAATGTAATCTATAGATAAATGTGAATGCTTAATCTTAATTTTTTTATTGTTGCTAAGAAGAATAGTTGAAAATCTACGTCCGATCGGCACTATTTTTTATTAATTTGAATCGCAACGTGTCCAGCAACTTTCTGTACGATTTTCTTGCTAATCTTTAGTGAATTTGAAAACTTAAGCCCCACAACATTTATTTCTCCATATTCATTGTATTCAATACGAAATAACTACAATTTTCCCGAATGCCAATATATACTCTACATTTGTAAATAAAATAAAATATAACTTCAATAAAAACTTTTATAAAATAAAGATATTAAATACAAATTAAATAAAACACAATTATTAAAAAAATTAATAAAATAAAACAACAAATAAGAAAAAAGAAAAACACTTGGTTAAATCAGTACAAAGTATAATACTATATTGGCTCGTCAGGAAAAAGCCTTGTAGTATAAAAGCTCTGGTTGATAAATTAAATATAATAAGGAATTGCGGGTTTAATATAAGATTGAACACATATCTCACCTCTTGCTCGCTTCGCTTGTATACGGATTCAACAAAAAGGTTCACCTCGTTTATGGAAGTATAAGGAATACTTATACTTTTCTTATTTCGCTTCTAGCTTAAATCGCTTTGTTCGTCGCTTTCTTTGTAAATTCTTCGCTGGTTAATCTAAAACGTGACGTCGTATGCGTCCAGTGGAAGAATAGGACGAGATTCTTTGTTTAGTAAGCCCAGCAGGGCGTGCTTAGCGACGATTTGTAGAGTGGGATGGGACGATAACAAAATTTCGATATTTTCAATATTTTCGAAATGATTGAGCCGCATATTTCGAATATACGCTAAGAATTTATAATCTTTACAAATGGTACATAAATCGTTATTACGTTGATCGCCACACGAATTTTGAAGAAAATCCTCGTCAGGCTACGCTCGTTATTTGTATTGAAGAAGTATAATTTCGAAACAATCACAATACATTCACATTGCACAATACGTTTCCAGTCTTTTATGCTACACTCTCCATATTTTTATAATTAATTACAGATTACCTATCACAATGATAACATATTATTATTATTATTATAATTATTATTATTATTATCATTATAATTATTATCATTATTATTATTATTATTATTATTATTATCATTATAATTATTATAATTATTATTATTGTTATTTTTATTATTATCATTATTAATTTTCCTTGTTACTTTTTAATTTTCCTAGTTTATTTTTTAATTAATCTTATTATTACATTATTAGTATTATTATTATTAATTTTATTTTCATATAGAATATAGTTGATAAAGAAACCTGTTCCTCTTCACTGCTTGATGATCGATAATATTCCCTAATGTAAGAAGATTATTTTTTTTTATTATTATATTTTTATTCTCATTTATTTATTGAAGTTATTTAATATTCTATAAATATATATATATATTTATAGCGTGACTGGGTAAAAAGGGGGAAAATTGAAAGTATGAGTAGATAAGTTACTAATTATTCTTTTTTATTAAGTTTACAAAAAAAAGAAAGGAAAAATATTTTCAATCGATCGATATACTATATGTATAGGAAAGAATAAAAAAATATCAAAATATAGATATCAGTCCACATTAAATATAAGGGAGATACATCGATAACATTAAATGTAAGGGAGATATATATGCGTTAACGGCCATGGCGCGGTTACAGCATTAGTTCTCGCTCGATCATTTCAGTAAAGCAGCGCTGAGTACGATTAGTACTTGGATGGGAGACCCCCTTGAAAAAAAAAAGGGAAGAAGAAGAGAAGACAACTTCACGCCGTAAACTTGTAATCGCTTTGCTGCGTGTCGTAAATAGCGACAAACTTCATGGTGTCGTTTTTACAGACGCTCGGAAAAAATCACTCCCCATTACATTTTCCCCAACGCGCCAAAAGAAGTACAACTTCAAAAAATTTATTTTGTACATTTCAAGACACCTATAAAAAAATGTAAAAATTTCTAAACGATCGCATTTTATTTTCATATTTAACAAAATTTATGAAAAAAACATCGAATATTCAACCGTCATACCGGGCTACTACTTCCAAGAACGGCCGATCGTAAGCGAAGTAATCCGAAGTAATGCAGCCAGCACCAAGCGGAAAATCCGACGTAGCACTGCCGGCGCCAAGCGAAGAAATTTTCTCGAAAAACCCGGACGTCAAAGTGTTTAGAACCAAATAAACATAACGGCGCCTTTTACTTGCAAGTTTTTCTTCGCACATGGTGGCGTTAGTTGTCGGATGTATCTAACTTCACGCATATACTATGCATGCGAGTAAACGTAATATATTTTTATTATATATATAGGTATGCAACTATTCTTAAATGTTGTTAATTCTTTTGTTTTTAGTAGCCTAACGTTCGTAAAAATTCGTTTTAAATTATTTTTAATGTTTAGATATTTATGTCGTGGTATTTTACATGTTTCTCTTGAATGTAGGATTACTAAAAGTTGACACTGCCTGTTTATAGAGAGGATTGTAATTCTGGAATAAAAATTATTTATATTATTTATTATATAATACATTACATAAATTTCATTTTGAATAATAAAACAAAATAATATAGTATTCCTAATAACAATAATTAAGCAATATGAAATAACTTACTCGGCTCCATCTTGCAAGTACACGCTCTCTTTCAAATTTTTCATATTCTCTTTTATCATGAATCATCGTTGCTATTTTCCATATTAAAATAATCAATAATCCTGCCAATATTACACTAATAGAAACACCCAGAGAAACACCTACATGAACAAGCATTACATTTATTTCATATTTTTCTATTATGCTATTTATTTTAATTTAAAAATCTGTTTATTACCAAACACATCGATCGGTACAGGACACTCTGGTTTTTTTTGCACTAAAATCTTGATCGTGTTATCTTTATTTTTATCTTTTCCAACATATTCGTATTTAAATGCAAAAAAACAACCCCCGTCTCCATCAGTACGACAATAATGAGTATCCAATTTATAATCGTTTTCGGGATCTTCTTTTACAACGTCTACCTAATAAATAAATTTGTTCACATTTTGATAAAGAATTGAATTCAAGTTCTTGTCAATTTATATATAAATGATTAATAAATAATAAAACTTACAATGCTGATTTGATAATAACAGTTGCAAGTTCCATTTTGAGCAAGTGGACCAGTTCCATAAGCCATACATTCGACGCAATCTTTTAATTCCTCGCATCTTTGACCCGGACAGTTCTATAAAAAAACTTCTCGATTATTATTAACTTGTACAAATTCTATAAAAATCAAAATTGAGAGTAGGCTCATTTGGAAATTCGAGAGGCGTATAAATAATTGCCAAAAAACCGAAAATAATACACCTGCAGCAACGCTATTAACCGTTAAAAAAATAAGACAATTAATTTGTCGATTTTGTGATAGTTGAAAAGTTGAACGAACCTATATGTAAGTATGTGTATTGATATGTTGCAAGAATAAAATTTATAAAAATTCAGTGACGCAAATTATATCAATGAAGTGGTAGTTTTGCGATAAGAAAAAACATGACGGAAAAAAATTTAGCTTAAGCAAGCAAGCAAGCAAACAAATCGATTAAATACAAATTGAACTTAAAAGACGTTGAAAATATTTTGCAAAATACTTTTTAGGAGAAAAGAAATCGTTTAAACGAGCCAATCAGAAAAATTATTTGTTCTGAATTCTTGTTAAATATGTAATTAATAGTCACATTTTGCCAAATTTGCAAACAAAACAAAAACAGAAAATCGAAAGAGGACTTTTTTTAAAATTTAAAAATGTAGATAACTATGTAAGTTTAAAAATGTAGATAACTATTATCACTCTGTTTTGTTTTTTGACTTTTTTCTTACCGGACACTCCTCACAAAATTCACCGGAATATCGGATCTTGTCCTTTTCGTGACAGTGGCATTTGCCGCAGATGCAGTCGCCGCGGCCGCTGCAAATCGTCGAGCTTCTCTCGGCTTTATTCGTCGAGGGAAGAATACACGTGCTGTTGGTCTCCTTGCAATCACAGGTTTCGCCGCTAAAACCTTGCCGGCAAATGCACCTACCGCATTCGCACTTACCGTGTTTGCCGCAGACCTTAAAAGTACCGAAGTTACGAGAAACAAATATTAGAAGATATGGTATCAAGATGATGCACTATGTAGAAAAATAAAAAACAAAATACAAATATATAGAAATATATTCTTCTTTTAAGAAAGAAGAAAGTTTTTTTAAAGTAGTTTCAAAAATAAAGCGAATCTTACGTTTCGTCTGATTAATTTCTATAAAAAGAAAAGCAATTATTTCAGAAAGTAAAATCGTAAAATTTTGTTTAATACGTTCGAGAAATAAATTTCCGTTCATTTATTCGACAAATATAATTTTAGTCAACGATATTAATTCTTTCTCTATTTTGAATCGTTCGTCGAGAATCTCATTTGAATTTAAACAAAGGCGTATATATTAAGAAATCACAGAAGTCATATCTATATCGGTAAAGATAACGATCCCCCATCGTGTAAATAATTTCGAAAATAAAACAACAATTAGGGAAACTCACCTCATCTCCGCTTCGTTTGCAAGAGAAGTTATCGCATTCGCAGTACTTCCCATAAAAGATTTCCTGCGGGTTCTCGCGTTTTATGCAATTGCAGACACCACATTTGCAAGCACCGTGACCACTGCAAATCTCGTCGCTTGTGTTGTTTGCTTTGCAATCTTCCGTTACGTTCTGACTACTCGAACCGAACACGTGTCTCTCGCATTCGCATTGTTTACCGTAAAAGCCATCGTTGCAAAAACAAATACCACAAGTCAACGTCCCTCTTCTTCTGCATTTAACTGAATTCAACTGATATAAACATAAAAATGTATTTATTTTTTTATCGTTCAAATTTGTTAAATATATGTATATTTATTAATTAATAATTATTATTTTATTTTATATAAATCATTTATTAAAATTATTTACACAACTATATTTATGACCTACGTGTATGTGTTTGCAGGTGTGTTTATAAAAAAAAAAAGAGAAAAATATACCTCAGAATTATCTTTCTTTTCGCAAGGACAATCGCAAAGAATTTCAATATCGACGGTCAAACTTTCGTTTATTCCACGTGGTTTTATCTGCAACACTTGCTGCCTTTCGCTTAAATTCTTTGGACATTCAAAAGCCTGAAAATAATTTGAATTTACATTTATTGTAAAAATATTGTAAATTAATTAATAGTGTTTTGTTTTACCTTCAAAACGATTTCGAACTCTACGACGTTTCCAACACGCAATCCTCCGCATTCATGCCATTCCATTAATTTTTCGGTCGCGTTCAAACATCGTGAATAATATTTAACGTTGATAAAGTTTGGTGCGTTATCCATCATCGACACTGAACTCACTAATTGCTAAATTAAAGGAGATGATGTCATTAAAATATTATTACATCAATATCTCTCAATGTTAGAAATTGTTTTTCTTCTCATAAGTCTTGAGATATTATTCGCGTAATTCGAATGAAAAATAAAATAAACAATAACAAATAATTGTAAACTTTTCTCGTTGAACTTTCTGATAATGACTGATTGAACGTTACTTTGTCGAATACCATTATCATTATCATTAAGGGGTTATACGCAGTTAGGATTTTCAAAAAATCGAATTTTTTTTTTTGCATTTTCGGAATGTACATATATTTAAGTATATTCTCTGAAAATTTCAAATCGATCCGACAAATATTCTTCACTTCATGTAAGCTGCAAACAAAAATTTTTAACTATGTGTAAACGTCTCTTTGAAACTTTAAACGCGTTTTTCTCAAAACGGTATTTTCAAAGTCGGTGATCTCGATTTCTCAGAAATAACTCAACCGATTTGTCTTATATTTTTACACAATATTCTTAGATATATTCCTCGGGTATTATCGAGAGGAATAAGAATTAAAAAAATCATTACTATTTTTTTTTTACAATTTAGAGCGAAAATTTTAGTCAAAAAAAAAACTTTTTTCAAATAGACGCCATTTTGTCAAAAATCAAAATTTTTATTATTCCTTGGTTTTAATACCTGCATTAATCTATCCTTTAAAAGAATCCACCATATTTTTTAATTTCGGATAATCCAAACCGCTAAAATGGAGATCACCGCCAAACGTCTTTTTTTAGAGGACGTTCAGGAAATCATCTACAGGAGCAGTGCAGATTAATATTTTTACAGAATCGACGCGCTATTGTATTCTCAAAAGTTCACTCTATTTGAATTACCAACAATTTTTTTTGAGAAATAAAAACTGTTTCTAGAAAAAATTCATGAAAATACGTCATTTTCGAGCCTCGCAACTGCGTATAACCCCTTAATATTCATATTACACGTTGTTGATATTACAAAATTTCACTCTAAGCGAACAATATCATTTTCAAACATACAAAAATATCTTTTTCGACAATAATACCAAATAATATCTTATTCGTATTTGAAAATTAATTAAAAACTAGTTAAATATCGTTACATGCATGATATGTCTATAAATTTATGATAATAAAAAGGAAGATACGTAATTTAATGTCTACATTAAGGGTCGTAAAAGTATTGGCAAGGATAAAAGGGATGGCTAAATGGAAAAGTTTGAGAAACTTTGTACTTTACTATAGATTAATATTAATATAAAATGGATATTATATGATAAAGAAAATACCTCGTATTGTCTGCTGATAAATGCAACAATATTTTCATCGTTGTCTTCCATCGTATCGATGGACGATCCTCTGATAATTTCACTTAATTTTTGATATAGCCTATATAATCTTTTATTTTTTTTCGTCGGCAAGGCAAAGATAATATTCACGTTATGTTCTCGAGATTTTTTAACGATCTATGTTGAAAACAAAATTTAATTGCATTATAAAAATGAATAATATCACAACGATCGATTAATTATTCGATCACTGAATTCAAGAATCGTTAACCGGTAATTATTACATGTTTTTTTTTAATTGAACGATCAGTGAATTTACATACCTGAGCAATCGATGGATAATCTTGAAGTAACGAATAACTATAATATCCCTGTTCATCTAAATGACATTGGCAATCATTTGGCTCGACGATACCAGCTAACTGAAAATCCCTCAATTTCAATTAATATTGAAAATAATTAATCTCATTCGTTTATAGCAATGACATATTAGACAAAATATTTGCCATACTTTTCCATCACCTGCCAAATGAAAAGTTCCGTCTGTCGAAAGCACGAGAAGATGACGAGCCTTTTCTCGCCAACCAATTACATTCGAACAAACTATGGCCTGCATCAAAGCATCGAAACAACCCTCGGGAATGTCGATGTTCGCGGAAACTGGAGTTTCCATTACTCTTTCCTACAAAGTTAATAAATACTCAATTATTACTTCTCTCTCATGGTTTTTAAAATATTAAAAATATTATTTTCAATAAATATAAAAATTACTAAAAAAACAACAAAACTATAACTTTCCATATTTTTTTTTATTATAAAAAATATGAAAAGTACCTCGAAAAGTTTGACATCGTCAGTGAGACGCAGCTGATGCTTGAATCCATACGCAGGCGCACAATACTGTTTGCTTTTTTTCGAATAACAAGGATTTTTTAACCTAAAAACAATTCATATTTTGTTATTCAAACTATTCAATTTTACAGAATAAATGAAAACAAGCCATGAAAAATCAAAGTTACCGTTTTTCTTGTGTACTACTCATCGGTAGGACAACCTTATCAACGAAACTTCCAAAACCGAGACGAAAATTGGACGTTAAATTTTTCATTGCTAACTGCAATTTTACAGCAAGTTTGGATAATTTTTCTTTGTAAACTTTCATCGTCAATGATAAATCCATCAGATAATACAAGTCAACGGGATAATCTTCCGCTTGACTGTACTTCAAAATAATCCGGTATTCTTCGTCTTTGAAGTTTATTTTATAAAAAGAACGAAAATTTTTTACGATTGATTATGATGATATTATCTTGAAAGATATTTTTTTATAATATCTTACCTTTTCTTAAACGTAATTTTATCCGCTGAGGTTGTATTTGAACTGGATTTTTCCCTTTGATAGAAGACAACGGAAGATTTTCAATAATCGTCATCGAATTTTGTATATCAACCACGTCATGTCTTTTACACCATAAATCACCTTCCTTTAATAATTTCTCTCTCGTAACGCAACGTACAATTTGTCCGTTCTGTCCAAATGCCTTGGAAAAATAAATCAGATAATGTTAATCAGATAAAAAGGAAATACACCTGTTTGTTGAGTAGCCGAAAACAATAATATAAATCAAAGTAATAAGTAATCAAAATAGCTCGTACAGTTTTCAAATATTTTTCTATTATAAATTATTATTAAAAGCAAGAAAGAATTTTTTCTGGAGATTATTTATAAAATGCTATTAAATATTAAAGTAATGTTGTATTCAATTTTTGAACATGAAGATTGGTCAAATATTAACGTAATTACACGATATTTTCTATAAATAAAAATTTCTTTTTACACTTCTTTAATTATTTCATTTAATTTGCTCTTACATTCGTCGAACACCAAACACATTGCGGGGTTTGCAAACACTTTCCACATGTTTCTTGAGACGCGCAGATACTTTCCGAATCTTTATATTCACCTGACACTGAAATAGTAATACTAAGAAACAAACACGCGTGCAGTGAAAAGAATACATATGATCGATGCATTATATGACTGTTTTATTGCTACGATTCGCTTATGCGAACTGTTTCGAGGCTGTTATAAGAAGTTTTAAGTATAGCAAGTATGTAACGATTTAAAAGGATACTGCGGTATTTCGCGGAAGCGATTCTGTGATAAAAACTATCGGTCTATGTATCACGAAGTGAATATTCCGTTTAATTAACACTATGGCTAATCTAGATTTTTTCGTGTCACGCCAATAGAACTGACATATCATTTCGCTTATCGCCAGCGGTTTTTCAAGATTCTTGGGAGACCAGCATTTCCGCATAGCAGCAATGTGGAGCCACCAGCGCTTGCGGGATAGTTTTAGCATGGCACCAACGTGATACCTCCGGGACAGCATATTGTTAATTGTCTCTCTCTCTCTTTCTCTCTCTCTCTCTCGTATTTAATTCTTAGAAATAAAATAAATCGAGTCTCATAATTGCTAATAAAAAAATAATTAATTTAGAAAATTATGATTTATTTTGTTTTCTTTACTATTTAAAAACCATTTTTTACATTATGTAAAATGTGATGTTTGTTTATTATTATAACTGTAAGATTTTTATTTATTATTTATTAAAGTGTAGTAATTTGATTTATTTATTTAATAACGTTTAACAGTAATTTTTAAACGATTTAAGAGTATAATGAGATAGAACGGTAAGCATCTATAATTTAAATACACAGTCTATCGCCACGAGATATGTTAGGTATTACTCTTTACGCCTCAATCCGAAGACAACCGTCATAATTATCGAAGGATACGCCATACTCGACTCTTCGTCTCCTATCGTCGTCTTTTGTGTCCTTTCGCCGTCCCCTCGTTGTCTTCAGTCTTCCACGTTTTCTTTCACACCCAACACTCGTCGTATAAACAATGAACTGTTACGGAATGCCCCCACCGGCCCTTTCCGTCGCCTATATATGCCTAACATCCTCTCCATTGTCTCTCATCATTTCCTAGCATTCCTTCTAGGAACTTCCCGATGAATCCTGATCATGAATAAAGACTCTTCCTGCACTTGTGGATCGGGAACGTTCGAGAGACTTCGATGGGGCCACACAAATGCGACAAATCCAGACGGTGTAACCTTACTGCCAAAACAAACACTAATCTAACGAAACGGTTTCTTTCTCTTTCGTCCAACGATACATTCTCTCACCCACCTAAACTCATACCATCACACATATGACAAATAAAGAATAACATTTACTCGGTGATACTTATAAAGAAATCGTCTAGTAAATAGTTCTAGGAACCTTGACACGCGCACTTCTCGAATTCCCCCAATCCCACATAACTATTATTATATAGGTATATATGCAATTAAGTAAACTAAATAAGTATTATTACAATTTTGAGAGAAAATTATATATTTAAATAAATAATAGAAATATTTTTGTATTAAAAGTAATTAGTGTTTTTTTATCCAATTAAATGTAACTCAGTATTTTATTTTAAATAGTAAATATTTTTAGTATTTTATATAATATTCTATAAATGTGGCAACATAGTATTTTTTTATATTAAAAATATAATACAACCATTACTGATTAGTCTTAACACTATATTATTATTATTATTATTCATATATCTTTGATAATATTTTTGTCAAAATATTAGGTTGGGAAAAAGAAATCCATTATTTCTACGTGAACTTTAAGATTTTATTTAACGTGTTTTTGATTGTCCGATTTGGGTCAAATGTGGACCGTGTTGTTCTATGATTGTTGTCATTTTAAAGATAGTTTCTTAATTCCCTTCTCATAACAAGCTTGATCTCTATTGTCGAAAAACTCTAGTAATCGATTTTTGCAATCTTCTTTTAATGTCAATTTCTTATGACTGAGGAAGTTTTGCAATGCAAGAAAAATATGGTAATCGCTTGGTGTCAGGTCCGAATTATATGGTGGATGCATCAAAATTTCCCAACCAAGCTCTCACAGTTTCTGGCGAGTCACTATATACGTGTGAGGCTTGACGTTGTCCTAATGGAACACAACACCTCTCTGTTTGCCAATTTTGGACGTTTCTGGTGAATCGCTAGCTTCAAACGGTCCAGTTGTTGACAATAGAGATCCAAATTTTTACGGATCCCATTTTTCTGAATTTAAAAAAAATTTTTTTTTTTTTGCACGTAATTAGCTGTTACAGTATCGAGACCATAAACACCATTCACAATTTCAGCCGCCTGGCTTGTATTTTCGCCTTTATCAAAGAAAAACTAAAATGTACCGAATTTTCTCTCCGTTTACTTCCATTTTTAACACCCTGTAACTCACAACTGAATGGACCAAACAAAAATCAGCAAGAGAATTTTTTTAGTGTGCAATGTCACCTTTCCAACGAGCATAAATCTGAAATTGCTTGATCTATACTTTACAGTATCGATCACTAAAGCCATCCATCGAAAAATTAATGGATTTCTTTTTCCCCAACCTAATATTTCCTATTTTGATTTTTTCGACATTTCCCGGAAACGCAATATCCATGACGATTACAAGATCCTTCGCTATTCTCTGGATTTATGCAACCAGAAATCAACGTTCTGCAATTGCAAGCTGTGTTAATTATTCCGAACAGCAAAGACAGGTAACACATCCACAAACTTCTTGACCATTGTACAAATACGAAAATTTACATTGGAAAACATCAAATAAAATTACAACACGCGGTATGAAATTCAAATTGTTAAATTGTTCAAATCAAAGTTGTCAATAGAAATGAATATCTTACGTACGAAAATTGTGCATAAAACAGGAAAGCTATTTAATGTTTCATTGTAATTGTCCATTCATTGAAAGAAAAAATGTTTTTAATAAATAATTACCCTAGACTTGAAACGATCTCAAGAAAAAATTGTCTGATAAAAACATTTACAAAAACCTTAAATACACTGGCTATGGCCGTTGGACATTTTTGCGGTTTCATTATTGACTATACAATCGTCTATGGCATTCAACAATTTCTTTGGTAAGCGTGTCCAACAAGGAAAATATTATATCCAACAATAGAAAAAAAACTGGTACGTGTACTTATGTACGCACGTAAGAAGTTATACTTCTTTTGCGTAACAAAACATTTTTTTTCGCAACCTAGACACCTTATAACGTTCTGTGTTTGTTTGTGATGGATACTTTCTTTTAAATACATGTTTTTAACGATAGTAATAGGCATTAAATTTCTCTGCATTAGTTTTAGAAATCTCGAAAACTGAATCAGAAATTTAAATGTATACTGATACTGGTCAAAAAGCTGCAAGAGATAATAGTTTAATAAGAATTATTGTAGAAAATAATTTATAAATAACTAAGGTGCATTCATTTTTCAATTCTTTTTAATATATTATATTATCAGTTTTTTTTTAATTTAAAAAAAAAAATTTAATTAATAATTTCTAATATTGACAAAAAACACGTGGCATTTTAATTTACAATTCGTCATTTCAGATTTCAATAAATTATTTTTCATAAAATATAAAATAATAATATTTCATAAATTCTCTTTACGAAATTTTAATTTTAAAAATAGAAATTCTATAATAATTAATTTACAATTATTTTGCATAAATTTAAATTGAGGTTAGGTATTTTTACTATTTACAAAAAAAAATTAAATTTATAATTTGTATTAATTTTCGCGACACACACTTTTATTATTTTAATTACAATTAAATTCATTAAATTCCTAACATATCTTTTCCTTTTTCCCTCCCTCTAAGTCTCGGAAATCTAAAGCTTTAGATTAGTATAAATATAAACGAGATTTAAAAATTAGTTTGCCAAAGAAGTTTCACTTCTGACATGTGTACTTTGTACGCACGCACTTTTTTTTATTATCTTTTTATATTTTAATAAGTATATATATACCCATAGAGACTATATTTTATAAAAGTCGCTTTATACTTTGTGACAGGAAAATCCGTCAGAAGAATCCCCTCGACGTCATACGGTTCGATATTATAAAATATAACTAAGAGATCAATAACTATGTATCTACATTGTCATAGGTAGTGCTTGTTCGTAGCCCCTAGATAACGACAAATTCGACAATCGACGAATGGGAGAGGCTAATGAAGTTGAAACTAGAAAATAAGAGCAAGCGATTCGTCGGTTAGAAAAGAATTGCGATGGCAACGTCGAACATTGTTGCCAAAAATGGAAACCTCTTCGTCGAGACGGAAAAGATCGACACTCTTTCGCCAGCTGTCTGATAGCTCGGTTTACTCGAAACTATACGAACTTATTTAACTTGTTAACTTGTAGATTTCTTTAATTGTTCGAAGCGATATCGTCAGTGTTTTGATATTAGATTCTCTAACAGTCTACTTTATATATTTAATTTTGTTGTAATATTCTTTATTTGACTACTTGTCTTATCTTTTGTATTATATTGTATTGTATAGCTTTAATTGGGTTTATTATCCTTATAATTATTATTAATTATATGTATTTCAATTAATTATTCTTTACATATATATATTATATCATTTATTATTATCTTCTTTCTCTTTTTTATTAGGACTTTGTCCTGTTATAATAGCTTTTTTTATTACTATTTTTAGGATTTATTATTATATTATTTTATATTATATTATTATTTCTCTTATATTATTTACTCTTGAATTACTTTTGACTGACTACGAGCTCAACTGAGAGTATAAGTGTATTTTATTTTGTCTTATAAAAACAGTTAATTGTAAAATCAGTGATCAGTGTTTTCTGCACCAGTCACGTAAGTAACCCCCTTCAGTCTTTGTTTATTCTTTTCTATTAAAATTTTGCAATATTTTGGGTTACCCAAAGAAATCCGCCTGCGTTTGTCTCATTCTCTTTCTGCAAGTCGGGACTGCATAGATTGGGTAATTTGATTAATATATTTGTTAGAGAAAACCTAACTGGCGCCTAATTTTATTTTCTTTTACTTAATAAATTTTATATTGTCTAAACTCACAGCCCTGGCAGCCACTTGACCCCGGCCTCGACAAGTGATGAATTAACTTCTTTAGTCTTGAAAAGAAATAATTTCTTGTTTCATTTGGTGCCCAACGTGGGGCACAATAATTAGAAGTTGCGTTAATTTCAAATTTTATATAAAATTATTATTAAAATCATATCTTTGTCAAAATAACACCAAATATTATTTAATTGGGTGTCCAACCAAAGGTACTGGTTTACCAACCAAAGGTATTGGTTAAAATTAAAATTTTGTCTAAAATATAAATTTTGAATAAATTAAAATCTTTATTTAAAGATTAGAAAGAACATTAATAAAATACATAAATTTTGAAAATAAAATAAATAATGAAATTTAAATGTGATGGAAAATCGAAGTTTTGATATCACAAAATTGTCTTTGAAAATAATTTACAGTCTCGAATAAACTACGTTGATAAGATTTTATTACAGTTAACAGTGAATTTAGCGTTTAAACTAAAAAATCTCATATATTGGGAGCCGAAAGGTAATTTGACTTTAAATAATTGTCGGTACTGGAAAATCCCACCTTTCACTGCGCATTACTTGTAAACGAACGACGCAAATTAAACAGACAACGAACTAAGAAAAAAAAAAGTAAACTGACGAAATAAAGTAGAGTCTTACGTTTCTGTTTTCACCAACAAATATTCTATTTTAGGAATAGAAAAAATTTAGCTGAAATACTATTTCCTCGTTTTTGTTAATAGGCGAAACGCCAAGGACAAACTAAAAAAGAAAATTAAAATAATATTAATTAATCAGGTTTAAACCGGATTCAGTTAAGAGGTTATACACAGTTGCGAGGCTCATAAAAGACGTCTTTTTATAAATTTTTTATAGAAACAGTTTTTATTTATCAATTACAAGTGATGGCAATTCAAATAGAGCCTACTTTTAAGAATACAATAGCGAGTCGATCATGTAAAAATATTAATGTGCACCGCTCCTGTAAATGATGTCCTGAACGTCCTCTAAAAAATATGGTGGATTCTCTTAAAGGATAGATTAATGCAAGTATTGAACGAAGGAATAATAAAAATGTTGATTTTTGATAAAATGGTGTCTATTTAAAAAAAATGTTTCATTTTTGACTGAAATTTTCGCTCTAAATTATTAAAAAAAAATAGTAATAATTTTTTTAAACCTTATTCCTTCGTTCAATACCTGGGGCATATATCTAAGAAGATTGTGTAAAAATTTAAGACTGATCGGTTGAGCTATTTCTAAGAAATCGATGGCACCGACTTTGAAATTCCGTTTTGAGAAAAACGCGTTTAAAGTTTCAGAAGTAGTTTACACACAGTAAAAATTTGTTTTCTTCAACTTAAATGGTATCATCTATTCTTCTTGAATGTCGTATATTTTTTGTATGTCAGGATAAAAGAAAACATCATTGATACTTTGATCAAAGAAAGATATGTTCCAATTAAAATATACCCGAGAAATTTTTTGAATGGTTCAAGAAGAAATATGTAATTTTATATCCTTGTACGGTAAAAGATATTAATATTTGTATGTATAAAGGCAATTTAAAGCAGCCTTTTGTATTTCCGGATTCTTAGAAGCAAGCAAATCCAAATATATTTGATGCATTTCTGATTCTCTATATAATACAGTGGGATTGCTCATTTTCCCGTATATCTTCATTTGCGCGAGTAATAATTTTACTTTGTGTATTCTGCCTTGCACAGGTAATTTAGTATTGTCTACTTTTGAAGACACGTCCTTTTCGGTTGCTTCATCATCGTCTTCATCGTCGTTATAGTCGTCTTCGTTCATATTATCATTTGCAATAGATACATTTTCATATTTCTTAATGCTACAAACCTTAGCATCTTCGAAATTCTATTTGAAAAAGTTCGTATTTACGAATTTGATAAAAAACCTTGTTAAATCTCTATTTTTCATTTCACATTAGTTAACAAAATTAGACATGCACTTCCAAAGAAGAATTTGATAATTATTGCTATCTGGTTTTTATCATCTATTTTATATATTTCTAACTTCAAACTTTCAATGATGTCACATCGATATATTTCCTGATATGTCTTATTAGTAGTACTTGCATCCGTCAATTCGGAAAGAAATACTGGCCAAAATTGAGTACAAGCTTTGTTAGCGTAGCTTGCTATTATATTATTTACAGGATCTCATAATAATGAAAAATTAATATTCAAGTTGCCCAATAAATATTTAACAAGAAGACCTTACACTGGGATACCAACGGATTTTAACAAGCTTTGGCAAATTAGTAGTATACTTTTAGGGTGTTATCGTGATAAAATATTTTGTCCTAATGCTCAACCATTTTTGAGAAAAAAGCTTTTGAAGTTTTGGTTTGTGTAGTATACATGTTTATATTATCTTAAATTCGACTACATATGTAGTGGCGCGCTAGCGAATATAATAGCGTTCTCGCTTCTCGTGCCGCTAATTAGTGTTCGCACCTTCATGGGGAAGTTTTTTTTAATAATTTTTTTCTGTCTGTTTTCAAATTATTTTTTCATATTTCTTAATTTTTAAATATATACAGGAAAGAAAAAATTATTTATTACAAAAAAATTAGAAGTAATAACTTTTTTCACATCTTGCGCAAATAATAAAGGAAAATTTAATTCTTGAATTACAGTTAACATTTTATTTTTAAACAGGAGGGGTATTTTACGGTGCGAAGGTCTGACAAAGCTTGGTGCGGTGTGTGGACAAACATGACGATTGAACAAACTTTAAACAGGTTCTTCGGTACAGATCTGAAACATGGGAGAGATGTTACACCAAGTGTTATCGCGCGATTCTTATCTGTGATGCTATCATCGTTCTCAATTATTGAGTGCTTGGAGGATTATTGTAGAGTCGCATCATCTACAAGCGAAGAACACGTCGATCTCGCCAACCATCGAATGAAACGAGATGATGATGACATTAAAAAATTCATATTTTGGTTTGAGGAACACCGTCCTTTTAAACTTCGAGCTGTCTACGGGGATTGTCGGTATGGTTACTGCAGATTGTTATCTAGTATTCAAGAAAGGAAACGAAAGTATCCATGGTGGTAAAGAGTGTTGCTAAAGTTTCATTGTCTGTAGTAACGTAAAAAGTAAAGTGAGAAATCTGACGGCGGCCCAAGTGCAGACTCAAAACAATGATACATATTTGGTTGACTCTGCTGTACTCTTTCAGTGTATTTCAATTATTTTCCATGGTGACGAGGTACAAACACGAGAAGCATTCGAGTTCGAACTTTCACTATATCCCTTATCTCTATTCGACGAGTTTGTCATTGATGGTAAAGGTCTCCTGTCCTCCTGCACAACTCCTGCTAGCCGCATGGAGCATCGTTAAAAATAATAAATACGGAGAAAATCCTTCGGTCGTCTTTGATACACCGTCTTTGATACTTGATGGATACACCGATAAGTATATAAGAATAGTATCGTACGAGAGATCCCGCCGACGTCAACGAAATATTGCATCGAATATCGAGTTCAACAAGAGCACACTCATTACTTTTAGCCAAAGAAGATTTCTGTTTCATGTGAAAAACAAAATGAGACTGGTGCAGGTGCTGTCGGAATATTTACGTATCAATGTGAAACTTGTACAAGAAGATGCGGACGCGCTTATAACGAGGACAGTGATAGAGCTGAAAAAACTTACGGGATGCGAGGTGGAAGTTGTCGATAATGACACCGATCTGCTGATTTTATTGATCGGTTTATCAAATTCGAGTCCTCTGTATTTTACAATATCACGCCAGATGGTAAAAAAAATACTTTGTATTATACAGAAGACCACGCACATCTGAAGTATATTTTATTTGCCCACGCATTCGCTAGATGTGACACGACGAGTGCCATCTACGGCAAAGGAAAAAAGAGCATCATCTCCATTCTGCAAAAAAATAACCATCTGCAGACTACTGTAAAAATATACTACAACGCTGCGAGTACAATGGAGAATCTATGTGAATATGCAAAACAAATAATTGCATATTTATACAGTTTCAAAAATCCTAATCAGTCGCTCAGTGATGCTCGGTACAAAAATTTGCATCCCTGGCCGTGCACACCAACGAGGAAATTCAATTGGCGGCTTTACCTCCAATGCAACCCGTCCTGCGAGAAAACACGTGAAACGCACATTCTACCAGGTGCAATCGTGGTTAGGAAACAACTAGGATGCACAGGATTGGGGCTGGAAGCGAACCACCAAAATGATGATTCCTGTCATGAATACTACGGGTTCAGTACCCGGCAATTTATTGAAAATGGTAAGTTGTAGAAAACAAAAATTAATAAGATATTTGGAAATTTTCAAAAATTTGCACGACAAAGATTTTTCGAAAAATTCACGAATTTTTAAAGTCCACATCGTTCGACTAATGTTTCGCGAATTTGGAACGAATTATACGAAAAATCATATACACATTCTCTGCGAACGTAAATTCTTAATCATTTTTCCTACATGTTTCCTACATGTTTATGTTTAGGTACAATGTGCGTGCACGGGAGACTGTAAAACTTTACGGTGTAGCTGCAGAAAAACTGGGCTCAATTGCACTAAACTGTGTAAATACTATGGAAGACAATCGTGTTCCAACTTGTTAATCAGCACAGTACAGGATTCAGCAGAGATTCCTGCAAAAGATGACGAGGATATCCATAGAAATGGATTCCTCAACGGCACACGGTATTCCCAAGCGGTTCACCCATCCAAGTAGTAACCGTGCCCAACGCTGCTTAACTTTAGTGATCGAACGGGAACTAGTGCTTTCAGCGCGAGTTTTTACGAGTTTAAACATGTTTATTTTAGCACACCACAGAAATAACAAGAAATTTGTACAAAAACTATAAAAAAATAAACAAGTTACAATCATCTTCGTTTTCGCCTAATTTATATACAGAATTAAATTAGGAACTAGTGTACGATTAATTTTTATATTATGCTAAAAGGAAGTAATTATTATTTTCCCTATTCAGAAGTAAGTTAGGTCCTTAGACCTAATTTTTATTTGAGCATCTTAGCTGAACAGTAATTATATTTTAAGGTTGCTCCAAGAAAGTGCAATAAAAAAGGAGCTCGTTTAACTTATTCTTAATACATGAATTATAACATACCTAGCACCCACGTGTTTATCGGATGTTCCGGCATTATTATCTACACCAGTTTCTTCTATAGTTTATATAATTTTCACTTCACTTTATGTGAATATAATTATCAATATTAATAATTCACAATAACAATATTAATTATTGATATCAATATCAATAACACAACAAAACTTTAAAATAAAAAAAAAATGATGCTCACTATCCGTATCACTACAATAAAACTGATATACTATATATATATTCATCATTTGTAGACACACTGTACAGTATATATAACATATAGGTATATACATATGTAAGTTTGGGGATAAATCCAAACTGTAATGCGACTCGCTAGATGGAGCTGCTTGACACTCAGACCAGTTCAAGTCGCCTGGCCGCGGCACTTGAGAGTCGTAACTACGTGAGACGAGAAGTAAACTCGTAGAGATATTTTTGTTATATTAATTTATTATTTAAGTTTAATATTTTAAGTTTATTATATATTATATATCGTTTATTATTTATTATTTAAGTTATAATCATAATAAAGAAAAGCTGTACATTTTTGTTGATTCAGTTTCAACTTAGCATCAACCGTTGTACTAATTATTCAAACCGTAGTTACCACCACTACCAAACAAAGAAATTTACTTATACATATATATACTTACATGAGTCAGCTGCCTCGCAGCATCCCTGTGTACGTCGGCAGCACACAAGTATACAAGTTATACACACACATTACAAAAAAGTGAAAGGTTTAACTCTTTATATTTTTTTCATACCGGGCGCCTTATATGAAAATCGATTCTTAAGGAGTAAATTCCAAAAAAAAATTTATTATAATTAGACAAAAAAAAAGAAAACAAGAAAATTAAATAAAAGTTCACAAAATTATAAATTTAATTACGCTCACTATATACGATGCACTCTATACCAACGTTCCAAAATACTTTAAAAATATTCGACGAAAAACCGTTACTAAAATGGGCTGCAAAAAAAAGACGATTTGTTCGAGGGAATACAATAATACTGTATCATTGAGAATAGAGAAATAAAAAAAGGTCTCTTTAGTCTCTATATAGTATAGTACCCATATAACTAAGTATGCACGGGCTGTAGGCAAGGTTTCTTTGTTTGCCGGAATGTTATTACCGGAGAGCATGTCTGCCGTATAAAATATAGTCTTCTAATACTATAATAAAAAACGTATTATAACCTATTAATGTATTTTAGATTTGTAAAAGTACACTTGAAATTTGAATTTTTTTGGCACTTTCAGAAGTGTCTGCCATAACTTCAAAACCGTCACAATTGTCTGCTATTATTTTTTCTGCATAATTATGATAGTAAGTAATAAAATATTCAGATGACAGCCTTGGTAAAATGCTTTTAAAGTTGGTCTAAATTTTGTACCTATGTTACCTAAGTAACGATATATGGACCGTTGCCGAACTTAGTTTTCCTCTAATGTAGACCAGGTATGAGAGATGTAAAAGTATATGTATTATATTATTTTTTAATTTAATTTATGGTGCTCTGCTTCTCTTTTTATATTTTTTACATTTCATACATAAACTGCTTTCTTAAATAGTTTTATCTAATTGTAAGTATGCTTTTCTACAATTTTTATTCCGATCGAAGACCGTAGCACACCCAAAAAAAAGACTCTATTACATTATCGGATCTATGCATATAAATTTTTTTTCAATGGGGGTTAACGATATAAAAATTTCTTTTAACTAATGTCTCCTTCGTAGAGATTTCATGTAAATTATTATGCGAATAGAATTCAATCACAGTTACAAAGAATAAGCAAGACATGAATTTATTAAAAGATAAAAATAATAATCTTGCTTCTGAAAAAAACAAATATTGTGATTCTCTTGAAAAATATTTATTCAAAGCATTAGAAAACTTATTCTCTCCGCATAGGTGATCAATCATTTTACTGGAAGAGAGAGTGCATTATTTTCAATAAGAAGAAGCCGACGACATTGAAATCATGAAAGATTTTGGAAGAGAACATCTTCTTTTTATTCACACTGGGAAGAAACCGTGTGCATTAATCTTCTATCAAAAGAATAAAGAAAATAATTTATCTTAGCTATTTATAAATTATTTTCTACAATAATTCTTATTAAACAATAATCTCTTGTAGCTTTTTGACCAGTGTCAATATACATTTAAATTTCTGTTTCATTTTTCGAGATTTTGGAAACTAATACAGAAAAATGTAATGCATATTACTATGGTTACAAAAATGTATCTAAAAGAAAGTATCCATCACAAACAAACGCGGAACGTTGTAAGGCGTATAGGCTGCGAAAACAAATGTTTTGTTACGCAAAAGAAGTATAAACTTTTACATGCGTATGTAAATACACACATCAGTTTTTTATCTTTTCCAACTTCCCTGTAATACATTTAGAAATAATTTTATCATAGAACGTGATAAACTAATTAATAGATATATATATGTATGTAACGAAATATTATTATTAGTAGTTATATTTCGTTACCTTTAGTAATTATTTATATCGGCTGCTGTCTTACAGTTAAGGGGTTATACGCAGTTGCGAGGCTCGAAAATGACGTATTTTCATGAATTTTTTCTAGAAACAGTTTTTATTTCTCAAAAAAAATTGTTGGTAATTCAAATAGAGTGAACTTTTGAGAATACAATAGCGCGTCGATTCTGTAAAAATATTAATCTGCACTGCTCCTGTAGATGATTTCCTGAACGTCCTCTAAAAAAAGACGTTTGGCGGTGATCTCCATTTTGGCGGTTTGGATTATCCGAAATTAAAAAATATGGTGGATTCTTTTAAAGGATAGATTAATGCAGGTATTAAAACCAAGGAATAATAAAAATTTTGATTTTTGACAAAATGGCGTCTATTTGAAAAAAGTTTTTTTTTTGACTAAAATTTTCGCTCTAAATTGTAAAAAAAAAATAGTAATGATTTTTTTAATTCTTATTCCTCTCGATAATACCCGAGGAATATATCTAAGAATATTGTGTAAAAATATAAGACAAATCGGTTGAGTTATTTCTGAGAAATCGAGATCACCGACTTTGAAAATACCGTTTTGAGAAAAACGCGTTTAAAGTTTCAAAGAGACGTTTACACATAGTTAAAAATTTTTGTTTGCAGCTTACATGAAGTGAAGAATATTTGTCGGATCGATTTGAAATTTTCAGAGAATATACTTAAATATATGTACATTCCGAAAATGCAAAAAAAAAAAATTCGATTTTTTGAAAATCCTAACTGCGTATAACCCCTTAAGACACGCATGGATATTAGAGTGAGCGAGACATAGAAAGATTCGGGAACGCTGATAACGAGACAGAATACATAAAAACGGTTAGCAGTTCACTGAAAGAGTTCGCTAAGCAGAGTTCGAAATGCGAAACCAATAATAAGATAATTAAACGAGAGTGAAATATTAGTTGTAAATGTTGGTTCTTTTATTTTGCAGGTAATGTAAACTGATGTAAATAGTGTAGTCTTAAGTGTTATTTGTATTTATAGAATATAAAGCAATGCAGATAATGTAGTTTTTAGTGTAAAAAATATTAATAAAATAATCGATTTTTATATGCAGAAACTCAATACAGAAACTCAATGCTGTTATATTTCATATAACTCACTTCATATAACTTTCAATATATTTTAGAATATTATAGAATATATTTAGAATATATATTTTAGAATATAATATAAGAACCATATGAAATATATCTTATATATATCTTATATATATGTAGGATTCGTGAAAAAATTGGGCCGTTGGACTGACTGGACCAGGACTCGAACCCGGATCTTCCGCTTTCCGGGCGACTGCTCTTTAACCAATTGAGCTATCCAGGGCCCACCGTCCAATCTCCTCACGAATGCCTATTTAAATGTTTGGCTTGGAGGTGCTCGCATCCCACATATATGTTACCGGAAAAGTGGGAAATGAACATAAGAATTGTTATCTTATTTGGCACAGAGAAACATTTTGGGCGAAACACACACACACACACACACAACATAGTATAGTATAGCGCATAGTATAACGGCACGCCAGTCTCAAAAACCTACGGACAAAAACAACCTACTCCATGCTTGCTTTTATGTGTGTGTTGGGGTCGAGGTGTGTTTGTTGCCTGATAACTTCGTGACAATCGTGATTCATTGTGGCAGTTAGGAGAATTGTTTGGAAAATTCTTTCTTTCTGCAAGAATGCAGACTTTCCCATTCGTCGAATATTGTCCGTAAATCTATGAGTTTGCTCCCGACCTTTTTGGACACCTAGTATAATATATTATAGTATTTTATCACATATAATTTACTATTTAATTATTCGGAACATTATACAATTTTCTACAATTATTTATTAATTTTTTACAATTACAATTATTTATTAGCATAATACAAAGTCGAATAGAGGGAAGGGAAGAAAACAAGATTTCTTTAAGAAGAAACTATGTTTATACCATCGATTAACTTGTTCTTATGTAAAAAACTACATAGATTGCGAATTTGCAAAGTAATATTATAACACATGGAATAACTGAATTGATAAAATACAGCTTATTATCTAATTTTGTCTACACGTGTTGACGTTATCCTTGACGCATGAAAAAGTACGATGTTGGTATTTCTTAAATAAGCTCCCCATTTGATGATTCTTTCCTAGTTTCTGTTAAGACACGAAAGATACAAAAAATCGCTGCGGAGTGTCAACATCATATCTGTTCCTTACTTACAAGAGGAGGTCCAGTAGTACTTTAAAACTATTTTAACTAGTTTTATAATTTTTAATTTGTTTAACTAAACATGTTTTCTATTACTAAAGTTATTACTCCAATAGTAATAATAATTTTGTTATTTTGTATAATTGAATATATAATAAATAAATTTCGCGAATATAATATGGTAAAAAAATGTTCTGGACCAAAAGTATATCCTTTGATCAGAAACCTAAATATGTTTCTTGGTGATTTAAAATGTACATTTCTATTTCATATATATGGTAAAAAATTGTCAATCTCAAAAAACTAGGTTTCACTGGTTGCAAAGTTATTCTGAATTTTAAGTTAGTATTTTCAACTGATAATGGATCGTCTATACGTACAATAAAATTTCTAAATAGACTAGCAGCTATTGCCTTCATTTGGGTCATGCCAAATATTTGATCTAAAAAGTAATATTAAATAAACATGTACTTTGTTGATCAACTGTTTCGAATACAATTTCAAGAATGCATAAAAATGCGCTTTTACCTATGAATCTTCTTTTCCCGAAGCTGAACGATGAACGAAATGAAACATTTCGGGTTATAATTTCCCGGGAGGAACCTATCCGGGTTAAATCTTAAAGGATCATTCCAATATTTATCCTTTCGGTGAAGTGAAAATATTGCAACAACCACACGACAATTTTTTGGTATTATCACATTGGCGTCCACTTAATAAAAGAAATAAATACATATTATTCTAACATAAGACAGTAATGTCAATGGAAAAAAAAATATACCAAATACATTTTATTATATGTAAATATACCTTTCGTATCCCTAAATAGTTTGCATGCAATAAATGGTGTTGGAGGAAAAAGACATAAAAATTTGTTGATGACTCGATCCAAATATTTCATTTTCTTAGTATCTTCCATTGTAATAAAAACATCTTTCGGATCGTTTGAGACGTACAAATCGTACAACTCTTCGTATATTTGATCCTGGAATCGAAAAAGCCGAATACATGATACAAGTTTTGTATGAAAATATAATTGATTTTTAAAAGTTAACGACAAATAAGATGCTTAAATGCAATCTGTGCGTACTTGAATGTCTGGAAACGTGGCTAGCATTAAAAATAAAAACGAAAGTGTATTTAGCGGCAGTATCGCTTCCATAAAAAATAATACAAATTGTTATTTACTTTTAATGGATAAAAAGAAATTTTATGTAATTTAAAATAAGTTCATCTTACTGCAAAAACCATTGTATTTATTTCATCATGAATATTTCATCTCCGAATATTCTCCGGTCTTGTAAAGCGTTTTTAACATGGCGTCTAGAAATGAACTGGCATCTTTTCCTTTAATATTAGAGGAGCATAATTATATATTATTTATTATTATTATTATAAAAGGAATTTATCCATAAATATACATTACTAAAAGAATATTTTTATAAATGATTATTCTTACTTGCATATGGACCTTTTCCTTCCCGAGTAAAGTTATCTTTGTGCATTGACTCCTTCTTTTTCCTTATAATCTTGACGAATGAAAGTTTTATATACGTATAAAATATAATCTTTTTGAGAAAAATATATATTCATAAAAATTGCGAGATAATTTAAAATATGAATAATCGTTTTATTTATACCTCGCTCGTTATTTTTTTAATGTGTGAAAGATGTTCTTGTAGCCGTTTTTCCATAGATGAATTGTTAAATATATTATTTAGATGTAACCAGAATTTTAATGCTCTTTGTAAAGTTATGTCCATCGCTCTAAATAAAAATAAAATTCACAATAAGAAGACAAATTTGCAAAAATAGTAGATTATATTACAAATAAAAAAATATTTTCAATAATTATTACTCCGACATATATTCATAAAGCTTACAATCCGGATTGCTTTGCAAATTTAAATCACTTTCCAATTGGCTATCTGTTAGTATAAAAAAAAAACAATTTTTAGAATATTTAAATGTGTCCATACATATTTTTTAATCTTTTCAGAATTTTTAAATCTTACTATATATTATGTTAGTAGTTTCTAAAATGTTTGTTAGTCTGTTTGAATTGTTTACTATTGAATCCACATAAATTAAAACCATTTATTCTTTGAATACTGGATTTAAGAATCTCCGATGAATTTTCCATATTTAAGATTAAAATAAGAAAATACTGCTTACATTGATTTTTTAAAGTGTTTTTTTTTGTATATATTAATTAATTAAAAAATAAGAAAAGAAAATCTCCTCATATATTTATATACATACGTGGGTTTGTAGACATTATACATTCAAACGTAAAGAAAGGAAACTATTTTTACCAGCAATCTTTTGTAAGACTTACTTAAAAAATACTATATAGTAGTTTGATATAGGTAGTTCTTTTGAATTAATAAAAAAGGAAGCACGTGAACTTATAGTTTACCTGGTGCAGTAAACAATCCATTACCCACAAGAATTTTTACAAAGTCATATGCAATACTTTTTTCATAATCGTTAGAACTTTTTGATAGATTCTAAAAAGGAAACACAAAATTCATATAAAAAGGCCAAAATAAAAGAAAATTTAATTCGGGTAAATCGTTTCTAAAGAAGTGCAGTAAATTTGATATATCTTACCTCAATACTTTCAGGATCACCGAAGATTAGGACAAATTTAGGGCCTAACCACAATATCTACGGCGAAAGATAGTTTGCAGATAATTTTATTAATTTATGAGTTATATCTAATTGTAAGATAAATTCATTCAATAGAGATAGAATAAATATAAATATTATAAAATATGAAATAAAAATGTACCTTTTAAATAACCAAGAAACATATTTAAGTTTCCGATCAAAGGATATACTTTTGGTCCAGAACATTTTTTTACCATATTATATTCGCGAAATTTATTTATTATATATTCAATTATACAAAATAACAAAATTATTATTACTATTGGAGTAATAACTTTAGTAATAGAAAACATGTTTAGTTACACAAATTAAAAATTATAAAACAATTTAAAATAGTTTTAAAATACTACTGGACCTCCTCTTGTAAGTAAGGAACAGATATGATATTGACACTCCGCAGCGACTTTTTGTATCTTTCGTGTCTTAACAGAAACTAGGAAGAATCATCAAACGGAGAGCCTATTTAAGAAAGACCAAGATTGTACTTTTTCATGTTTCAAGGATAACGTCAACACGTGTAGACAAAATAAGATAAAAAGCTGTATTTTATCAATTCATTTATTCCATGTGTTATAATATTACTTTGCAAATTCGCAATCTATGTAGTTTTTTACATAAGAACAAGTTAATCGATATTATAAACATAGTTTCTTCTTAAAGAAATCTTATTTTCTTTTCTTTCCTCTAAATGACTTTGTATTATACTAATAAATAATTACTAGATAAACGAGATACATTAAATGAGAGGCAAGAAGTGTTTCGATTAAAGGTCAGATTGAAATGACTTTGTTTTTCATTATTATATAAGCTCACGCGTTTGGATTAGTTTTAATTATTCGAGATAAAATACACAGTTTTTCTTATCTTATCGAAATGTTAAATTAATGTGCTAGACAAATTTTCCTTTGATCGCACGTCTTTTACTCGTACGATTTGTTATATATTTCTATTACGTTTTTTTATTACACTATCTTGTCTGATAATGATTCAATAGAAATTCGTTACAAAATTATTGTTACATAAAATAATCGTAATAGTCTGAGAGCCAGTAGTCAGCATACTGCATGTAATTTACCAAAATCTAAATTTCGTACAGTCAATTTCTCATACCTACTAAGGTAAAAGACCCTATAGCGGAACGAGACCCAGTACCGGAACGATTTCAGGATTATTATATTATATCTTATTGAATATGATATGGAATTTTAAGAATGTTTATTTTTTCGAAATTTTAATGGTTTTAATATGAAATAGAATATAAGTAAAACTTACAAGTCCATCGCTAATATTAAAAAAAAAAATAAAAATTGTAGGACCAAACTTAGTTCGATGACTTAACTCGATTCCCTAAGGAATTTGCTAAGAAAGCAGTCCGTAGTCTTAAGCTCGTAAAAAATGTAAAAAGCAACTTTTTCAGAAATTTTTTTTTTATATGTCCGCAGAAGTATTTAGAATTCACAGTCTTAAGTGTTAATATGAAAAAAATTCATTAAAATTATTAGGTGTACAAATAAGTTTCCGCCGTTTTTTATTAAAAATTAAGTATTTATTCTAGAAGAATGGTAATTTTAAGGTTATTTAAAATACTGTCCATCACTTGCAATGACTTTTTCCCATCTCTCAGGCAACATTCGGATCCCACGTCGGAAGAACTCCTTGTGTTTTGAGGCTATCTACGAATCAACCCAATTTTTGGTATCTTCATATGATTTGAACCGCTGCTCCGACAGAGCATGTGCCATGGACCGAAATAGGTGATAATCGGACGTTGCAATGCCTGGTGAATACGGCGGGTGGGGTAACACTTCCAAATCAAGTGTTTCCAAATACTTTTTCACGGGAGCCGCTACATGTGGACGAGCATTGTCATGCAAGAGAATAATTTTTTCATATCTAGAATAGTATTGAGAGCGTTTTTCCTTCAGAGCTCGGCTCAATCTCATTAATTGTGTTCGATAGAGGGCTCCGGTGATTGTTTCGCTCGGATTAAGCAACTCATAATACACTACACCCAGCTGATCCCACCAAATACACAGCATTAGTTTTTTTCCGTGAATATTCGGTTTTGCTGTTGATGTTGACGCATGGCTTGGTAATCCCCATGATTTTCTTCTTTTTGGATTATCATATCATGGATCATCATTTATCATATTTGGATCATCGTATCATCCATTTCTCGTCACCAGTGATGATACGATGTAAAAAACCCTTTTTTTTATGTCTAGCAAGCAGTATTTCACTTAAGCATAATCGGCGTTCAATATCTCTCGGCTTTAATTCGTACGGAAACCAATTTCCTTGTTTATTAATCATTCCTAATGATTTTAAACGATGTGAGACTGCTTGCTGAGTGACTTCTAATGTTACAGCAAGTTCTTTTTGTGTTTGAGATGAATCTTCCTCCAATATTTCCTCCAATTCTGCATCCTCGTAAATTTTTGGCCTTCCACTGCGATCTTTGTCTTCTACGTCGAAATCACCGTTTTTAAACTTTTGAAACCACTCACGACACGTTCTCTCACTCAAAGCAGTCTCACCATATGCTTCTACGAGCAATCGATGCGCCTCAGCAGCAGATTTCTTTATATTAAAGAAGTAAACTAATATTTCCCGCAAATGACGCTTATTTGGCTAAACATCCTCGATGCCCGAGCAGGGCGGCTTGAGATAAGGGGCCGTACAATAGGAATGCGATAAGGGGCACAAGGAAAGTGCTTACCATCACTTCTCTCGTACCGGCGACGAATCACTCTCTGTCGGGCATTCAATCTGTAACGACGTATTAATCAGTAAAAGCATTTTAACCAACTTCTTTTAGTTTGATTATTTACTCACTTACCTGAACAAAATAAATCATTCGTTATTACTTACGTGTGTGAATTCATACCTCGTACACTGTAACGTAACTGGGGCAACCGGTAGGATACTGTAAGGCTGACAAATCCGGATTCTCCGCCAGACCTTTGACGGAAATCATCAAAGAGGAGGCAGCAGGTGTTTTAACCCCATTGTCACAGTCCACCACGTCGAGCTTTGAGGCCCACCTGCAAGCAGAGTGTCATCTGGAATCACCAAAGAAAAGTAGTAAGTCTTCGGAATTCCTTTCACTCCATTTCATTATAACCCTACCTCAAATACGATTATTACGTAAAAGCAATTACTATAAAAGTGATACATACGTACATATAGAGAAAGCGAAAATCAAAAGAATCAAATAAGCATTGCGAATATACAGCGTGTCTTTTATTATTTAATACTTACGTTATATAATTAAAATATAAAATGGCTCAAAATCAAAATGCACAAATTAGTTTAGAAAAATTTAAACTAAGATTAGAAATATAGCGGGACGCGATTCCCATTTATGAGGGAGGAACAAGGTTTTTATCGCACTTTTTACAAACATGTGATAAGTTTGTCGAGAATTTGATGACGAACGACGACGCTATAAATACATCATTATTTGCGCTTATCAAGTCAAAAATACGGGGGGGAGCATTGGATTTAATAGTTTCAAATAGCCCGGAAAATTGGGCCGCGTGTAAAACGCTTCTAATAAATAGATATAGCGACGCTAGTTCAGAGGAATTATTATTTAGCAAACCTAACACATGTTACCAATTACCGAATCAAAGCTACGAAAGTTATGCCGATGAGATCAAACAGCGATTGAACAAACTGAAGGAGCATGTTCAATTAAATATTCAAGACGCACAATTAATCATCATGAAATTTACGTTTTATGAAAATGTTGCAAAAAATGTATTCATTAGTGGTATTAGAGAACCCTATCATACACATCTTAGGCACTTCGAATTAGGAGATATCGAAGCCTGTCTAGCGAAATGTAGGAGACTGGAAAGCTATGAGCAACAAGCGGCATTTCTCAATTTTACAAAACAACGAGAGATCAAACCAAAACCTAACGGTTTCGGTACAGACAATCAATCAAGGAATTCTAATCTCTTCAACGTACCCGGAACATCGGGAAATGGAAATTTATTTCGACCATTTCAGCCACAGCCAGTAACTGCACGGGCACCACCCAGAGCCATAACAAATTTTGAAAATAATTTTGAAAAAGGTGCTAATAATCAACCTGGGCAACAGAACTATAGATTTACACCCATGTCGATGGGCGCTGGAAATACCAGTGGGCTAAAGGGGAATCTGGTTGGTAGATCGAATAATTTACCGACATCAAATAACAACGTAGCTAAACCGAATAACTTCGTACCAAGAGGAAGTAATTTCTTTAGGAATACGGGACCTTCTCATTTTATTTCGGAGGAGCTATATAATCAGGAAGAACAGGAAGAAACACCAGAATGTCAGGAATAACTGCCTTTTATTAATGATAATGTAGACGATAAGGGGAATGGGGAAATAACTGACGCTGAAAATTTTCGGGGGGACCGCAATTTCGCCGAAGGCACATAATCAATTTAAACAATATTGGAAATTCGCCTGAATTACCACACCTCGTAACTACCAACCCATCATTAAAAATTCTCATAGATACTGGAGCATCGTCATCTGTCATAAATCCAAAAATAGCATACGAATTATTTTCAGAACGTATTTTCCCATATAGGTTTGAGATAAAGTCTGTGCACAAGGTAACACAGGGTACGCATGCTCTCACGTTTCCAATTTTACAGGAATTTGGGGACGATACTCCTATTACATTTTTGATAGCACCTTGGTATTCGACATATGACTGTTTAATTGGAAATAAAGATTTACAGAATTTACAAGCAAGTATAAATTATAAAACCAAAACATTCAGCACGGGAAAATTTGAGATAGATTATTTGGATAATATACCGGAGCTATGCAAGCCCGTCTTTGTGAATCACCATCAAGAGGTGAGGATGTTGATAAGAACAGATCATATGAACTGCGAGGAGAAAGAAAATATCGTAACACTATGCCGGAAACATCAAGACTTTTTTTATAACGATAACGAAAAGCTATCGGCGACCACCGCAGTGACACATAATATTAGAACGAAAGATGAATATCCGATCTATGTCAAAGGTTTTAGATATCCGTACCACTTAAAAGAGATTATACAAGAACAAATCAGAAAATTGTTGAACGACAAAATAATTCAGCCGAGTAACTCACCTTATTCGTCACCAGTTTGGGACGTTCCGAAAAAATCGGACGCTAGCGAAAAAAAGAAATGGCGCATGGTCATCGATTACAGAAAATTAAATGACAAAACTATTGAGAATAAATATCCACTACCAAGAATGGAGGAAATCTTGGAAAATTTGGGCAAATGCGCTTACTTTAGCACACTGGATCTGGCACAGGGATTTCACCAAATACCCGTGGATAGAGATTCAATAGAGAAAACAGCCTTTTCCGTCGAGAATGGACACTTCGAGTATGTTCGAATGCCATTCGGACTGAAAAATGCTCCTGCTATGTTCCAGCGAATGATGGACAGAATACTGATGAAATATTTACACCGATTTTGTTTCGTATATATGGATGACATAGTAATATTTTCGAAATCACTGCAGGAACACTTACAACATTTGAAACTCATATTTGAAGAATTAAGAAAATATGAGTTGAAGATTCAGATAGACAAAAGTGAATTTTTAAGGAAGGAGGTTCCATTTTTAGGCCACATAATAACATCTGAGGGGATAAAGACAAATCCCGATAAAATCGATTCTATAGTAAGATATCCCATTCCGAAAACGCAAAGGGAGGCGAAATCATTTCTGGGACTCACCGGATATTATCGCAAATTTATAAAAGATTACGCCACAATATCCAGGCCACTCACAAAGGTGCTTACTAAGGGCGAACAGATAGATTGTCAAAATTCGAATTACCTAGAAGCATTTAATAAATTAAAAGAATTAATTACAAATGCACCTGCTTTAGCATACCCGGATTTCTCGAAGCCTTTTATCATTACTACGGATGCATCGAATGTTGGAATCGGAGCCGAGTTGTCTCAGGATAGGCATCTTATATCATGCTATTCGAGAACGTTAAATTCTGCAGAACAAAATTATTCCACCATAGAGAAGGAACTGTTAGCGATCGTAGAAGCATGTAGGCATTTTCGGCCCTACATCTACTGGAGAAGATTTAATATCGAAACTGACCATAAACCGCTTACCTGGCTTTGGTCCTTAAAAACACCCAATTCTCGCTTAATTCGATGGAGAATAAGGTTGGAGGAATATGACTTCGAAATCAAATATAAAAAAGGTCGTGAGAATAGTGTAGCAGATGCTTTAAGCAGGATAGAACTCAATGCTGAGGAGGAATTGGACGAGACACCGGACGAGACACCGGACGAGGACATGGCAACCGTTTACACATCGGGCGAAGACTCGGCCTTCTCTTTCCCATAACGGAAAAAAACATTCACATGTTTAATTACAGTATAATAATTAAATCAGAAAGAGATTATGGAATAAAGACGACCAAGGATAAACTTAAAATACAATACACGGTAAAAATTAATGAAAATGACGCAGAGACACAGTTGCTCAAATTTTTCAGGGAAAACATCCACACTGATAAACAATATGGGATTTATTTCGCGGACGGAAATCTGGAAACCATCACGTATAGGTTATTAAGGGAACACTTCAACGGGAGATTGAAATTGATTAAAACCAACATCTATACGCCTGTAATAGACCGGAAAAACTTCGTGGAAAAACTAGAGGAGTATCATAACCAAAACCATAACGGCATACAGGAAACTATAGCTCACTTTAAAAGAAAATTCTATACCATAAATATGGACCGTATCATTCAAAATTTCATAAATCAATGTGAATTATGCTTGGAGAATAAATACGAAAGAAAACCTTATGAAACGGAGTCCTATGGCCCCATAATTGCCAATAGACCACTACAACACATACATATGGATATTTTTCATATTGGGAAAGAAAAGTTCTTAACCATCATAGACATATTTTCCAAATATGCTCAGGCCTATCACTTGATGGATGGAAACGCCACAACCATCTTAAATAAATTAAGACATTTCGCTTCACACCATAATTTTCCGGACAAAATCACTACGAATAACGGCAGTGAATCTAATTCGGCTGTGTTCAAGGAATTTTGTCACATACATAAAATAGACTACCACCAAACTACCATTAATCGTCATACATCGAATGGACCCATAGAACGTTTGCATTCCACTTTAAAAGAAAAGTTGGGTATCTTAATGGAACAAAATCCCAGAGAAGCGATCAAAAACCATATGACTACGGCAATTTTAATTTATAATCAAAGTATCCATTCAGCCACAAACTTTACACCTTTTGCTCTTTTATACGGACCATACGAAGAGTTGCATAAACATGTAATCGAACCGGAAGCTGACACAATCGAAAAATATAATGAAATACGAAAAAATGAAATTTTTCCTTTCTATAATATCTTATATAATAAGCAGATGGATAAACAAAATTTACCTAACGACTCTGTTAGAACATTAGAAAATAAGGAAATCTATATTAAAATGCATAAACAGCAGCAAGACAAAACGGCAGCTCGTTATCACAAAGTGCTTGTAAACAAACAGAAGGGCCCCGCGTTAGAATGCTATGTACATGGTCAGCCCCGACGTTATAATCTAAGAAGTGCCAAGAAATTAAGAAAAATTTCTTATTCACAGGACCATGAAGATTGTGCGGATTCTACTACTCGCGACAATGCTCGTAGGGGGTGACGGCGAAGAAGAAATTAATTCGACTCACTACGATTTCCGACAGGGAATTGAGAGAATCATATCAGAATATCACTATATACATTTTAATCTAAACATCCACAATCTCCGAGGCACATACACACAAATCCTTACAAATTACCACATGCTATCCCTAAGACGGGAACTTAAGGAGTCGGGATTACTAAAGCAGGCGGCAATCATGTGCGATGAGATACGCCAGGATCTCGATCAGATAGCACCCCTTAATAAAAGAAGCAAGAAAGGCTTGGTAGACGGATTAGGCACAACGATTAAATATTTTTATGATATCCGTTATGCTTATTTACTTATTGTATAAATGCAAGCATAGGAGGAGACAACATACGAAACAACATACCCACAACATACCAACAACATACAGATGTCAAGGACGAGGACGTCCTTGAACTTCGGCAGGGAGGAGTTATATGATTCGGTCTCTAGGCATCTGGTTGCCGAGCGGCCAACGTCCTTATCATCATAGGTAGACTAAACATCCTCGATGCCCGAGCAGAGCGGCTTGAGATAAGGGGCCGTACAATAGGAATGCGATAAGGGGCACAAGGAAAGTGCTTACCATCACTTCTCTCGTACCGGTGACGAATTACTCTCGGTCGGGCATTCAATCCGAAAATTATGGTGTGAAGCGAAATGTCTTAATTTATTTAACAAGGGGACCTTACACTTAGTCCGACACGGATTTTAACGAGCTTTGATATATTAGTAGTAAACATTGATGTTGTTATCGTGGTAAAGTATTTTGTCCTAACGCTCAACCTTTTTTTAGAAAAAAGCTTTTGAAGTTTTGGTTTTTGTTGTATACATTTTTATATTATCTTAAATTCGACCGTTTTTCAAGTAGCGCGCTAGCGTATCTAGTAGCGTTCTCGCTTTTCGTACCGCTAGTTAGTGGTTCGATCCTTCATAGAGGAAGTTTTTTTTAATAATTTTTTTCTATCTGTTTTCTAATTATTTTTTCATATTTTTTAATTTTTAAATATATACAGGAAAGAAAAAATTATTTAGTACAAAAAAATTAGAAATAATAAATTTTTTCTCATCTTGCGATAATAATAAAGGAAAATTTAATTCTTTAATTACAATTAACATTTTATTTTTAACAGGTATATAAAAATAGATAAATCTTCAATATACTAACAAATAACAATCGTATATATACTAATCATTAACAATTTCATGTGTAAACATCTTATGCGGGTTCGTGAGTGTTGGCGCCTGCACTAGTGTGAGTGCGTGCGGATGTTTATTTAGGATATCGGTATTCTTAAGATTAAGTGTGGGGAACAGAGGCTGTATGCGTCACCCGTGGGGGAGGCCGATGCTTCGTCGTTCGATGAAAAGGTATAAGGCCTTTGATATGTTTGACAAACTTCCGTTAATAATTTCTGTGTTAGCGTTTATATCTTTGCCAATTTTGTATATTATACTTATTGATTTATTTAATGTTATAATATCCTCCTGTTGTTGATGATTAAGTAAATCCAGATTACTATTGATTTTTCTTAGATCTTCCGCGTCCGGGTTTCCGAAAAAATATTTAATCGTTGTGCCTAATCCGTCTACCAAGCCTTTCTTGCTTCTTTTATTAAGGGGTGCTATCTGATCGAGATCCTGGCGTATCTCATCGCACATGATTGCCGCCTGCTTTAGTAATCCCGACTCCTTAAGTTCCCGTCTTAGGGATAGCATGGGGTAATTTGTAAGGATTTGTGTGTATGTGCCTCGGAGATTGTGGATGTTTAGATTAAAATGTATATAGTGATATTCTGATATGATTCTCTCAATTCCCTGTCGGAAATCGTAGTGAGTCGAATTAATTTCTTCTTCGCCGTCACCCCCTACGAGCATTGTCGCGAGTAGTAGAATCCGCACAATCTTCATGGTCCTGTGAATAAGAAATTTTTCTTAATTTCTTGGCACTTCTTAGATTATAACGTCGGGGCTGACCATGTACATAGCATTCTAACGCGGGGCCCTTCTGTTTGTTTACAAGCACTTTGTGATAACGAGCTGCCGTTTTGTCTTGCTGCTGTTTATGCATTTTAATATAGATTTCCTTATTTTCTAATGTTTTATCAGAGTCGTTAGGTAAATTTTGTTTATCCATCTGCTTATTATATAAGATATTATAGAAAGGAAAAATTTCATTTTTTCGTATTTCATTATATTTTTCGATTGTGTCAGCTTCCGGTTCGATTACATGTTTATGCAACTCTTCGTATGGTCCGTATAAAAGAGCAAAAGGTGTAAAGTTTGTGGCTGAATGGATACTTTGATTATAAATTAAAATTGCCGTAGTCATATGGTTTTTGATCGCTTCTCTGGGATTTTGTTCCATTAAGATACCCAACTTTTCTTTTAAAGTGGAATGCAAACGTTCTATGGGTCCATTCGATGTATGACGATTAATGGTAGTTTGGTGGTAGTCTATTTTATGTATGTGACAAAATTCCTTGAACACAGCCGAATTAGATTCACTGCCGTTATTCGTAGTGATTTTGTCCGGAAAATTATGGTGTGAAGCGAAATGTCTTAATTTATTTAAGATGGTTGTGGCGTTTCCATCCATCAAGTGATAGGCCTGAGCATATTTGGAAAATATGTCTATGATGGTTAAGAACTTTTCTTTCCCAATATGAAAAATATCCATATGTATGTGTTGTAGTGGTCTATTGGCAATTATGGGGCCATAGGACTCCGTTTCATAAGGTTTTCTTTCGTATTTATTCTCCAAGCATAATTCACATTGATTTATGAAATTTTGAATGATACGGTCCATATTTATGGTATAGAATTTTCTTTTAAAGTGAGCTATAGTTTCCTGTATGCCGTTATGGTTTTGGTTATGATACTCCTCTAGTTTTTCCACGAAGTTTTTCCGGTCTATTACAGGCGTATAGATGTTGGTTTTAATCAATTTCAATCTCCCGTTGAAGTGTTCCCTTAATAACCTATACGTGATGGTTTCCAGATTTCCGTCCGCGAAATAAATCCCATATTGTTTATCAGTGTGGATGTTTTCCCTGAAAAATTTGAGCAACTGTGTCTCTGCGTCATTTTCATTAATTTTTACCGTGTATTGTATTTTAAGTTTATCCTTGGTCGTCTTTATTCCATAATCTCTTTCTGATTTAATTATTATACTGTAATTAAACATGTGAATGTTTTTTTCCGTTATGGGAAAGAGAAGGCCGAGTCTTCGCCCGATGTGTAAACGGTTGCCATGTCCTCGTCCGGTGTCTCGTCCGGTGTCTCGTCCAATTCCTCCTCAGCATTGAGTTCTAACTATGCTTCTACGTAATTCGAATTTTGACAATCTATCTGTTCGCCCTTAGTAAGCACCTTTGTGAGTGGCCTGGATATTGTGGCGTAATCTTTTATAAATTTGCGATAATATCCGGTGAGTCCCAGAAATGATTTCGCCTCCCTTTGCGTTTTCGGAATGGGATATCTTACTATAGAATCGATTTTATCGGGATTTGTCTTTATCCCCTCTGATGTTATTATGTGGCCTAAAAATGGAACCTCCTTCCTTAAAAATTCACTTTTGTCTATCTGAATCTTCAACTCATATTTTCTTAATTCTTCAAATATGAGTTTCAAATGTTGTAAGTGTTCCTGCAGTGATTTCGAAAATATTACTATGTCATCCATATATACGAAACAAAATCGGTGTAAATATTTCATCAGTATTCTGTCCATCATTCGCTGGAACGTAGCAGGAGCATTTTTCAGTCCGAATGGCATTCGAACATACTCGAAGTGTCCATTCTCGACGGAAAAGGCTGTTTTCTCTATTGAATCTCTATCCACGGGTATTTGGTGAAATCCCTGTGCCAGATCCAGTGTGCTAAAGTAAGCGCATTTGCCCAAATTTTCCAAGATTTCCTCCATTCTTGGTAGTGGATATTTATTCTCAATAGTTTTGTCATTTAATTTTCTGTAATCGATGACCATGCGCCATTTCTTTTTTTCGCTAGCGTCCGATTTTTTCGGAACGTCCCAAACTGGTGACGAATAAGGTGAGTTACTCGGCTGAATTATTTTGTCGTTCAACAATTTTCTGATTTGTTCTTGTATAATCTCTTTTAAGTGGTACGGATATCTAAAACCTTTGACATAGATCGGATATTCATCTTTCGTTCTAATATTATGTGTCACTGCGGTGGTCGCCGATAGCTTTTCGTTATCGTTATAAAAAAAGTCTTGATGTTTCCGGCATAGTGTTACGATATTTTCTTTCTCCTCGCAGTTCATATGATCTGTTCTTATCAACATCCTCACCTCTTGATGGTGATTCACAAAGACGGGCTTGCATAGCTCCGGTATATTATCCAAATAATCTATCTCAAATTTTCCCGTGCTGAATGTTTTGGTTTTATAATTTATACTTGCTTGTAAATTCTGTAAATCTTTATTTCCAATTAAACAGTCATATGTCGAATACCAAGGTGCTATCAAAAATGTAATAGGAGTATCGTCCCCAAATTCCTGTAAAATTGGAAACGTGAGAGCATGCGTACCCTGTGTTACCTTGTGCACAGACTTTATCTCAAACCTATATGGGAAAATACGTTCTGAAAATAATTCGTATGCTATTTTTGGATTTATGACAGATGACGATGCTCCAGTATCTATGAGAATTTTTAATGATGGGTTGGTAGTTACGAGGTGTGGTAATTCAGGCGAATTTCCAATATTGTTTAAATTGATTATGTGCCTTCGGCGAAATTGCGGTCCCCCCGAAAATTTTCAGCGTCAGTTATTTCCCCATTCCCCTGATCGTCTACATTATCATTAATAAAAGGCAGTTATTCCTGACATTCTGGTGTTTCTTCCTGTTCTTCCTGATTATATAGCTCCTCCGAAATAAAATGAGAAGGTCCCGTATTCCTAAAGAAATTACTTCCTCTTGGTACGAAGTTATTCGGTTTAGCTACGTTGTTATTTGATGTGCAGTTACTGGCTGTGGCTGAAATGTCGAAATAAATTTCCATTTCCCGATGTTCCGGGTACGTTGAAGAGATTAGAATTCCTTGATTGATTGTCTGTACCGAAACCGTTAGGTTTTGGTTTGATCTCTCGTTATTTTGTAAAATTGAGAAATGCCGCTTGTTGCTCATAGCTTTCCAGTCTCCTACATTTCGCTAGACAGGCTTCGATATCTCCTAATTCGAAGTGCCTAAGATGTGTATGATAGGGTTCTCTAATACCACTAATGAATACATTTTTTGCAACATTTTCATAAAACGTAAATTTCATGATGATTAATTGTGCGTCTTGAATATTTAATTGAACATGCTCCTTCAGTTTGTTCAATCGCTGTTTGATCTCATCGGCATAACTTTCGTAGCTTTGATTCGGTAATTGGTAACATGTGTTAGGTTTGCTAAATAATAATTCCTCTGAACTAGCATCGCTATATCTATTTATTAGAAGCGTTTTACACGCGGCCCAATTTTCCGGGCTATTTGAAACTATTAAATCCAATGCTCCCCCCCGTATTTTTGACTTGATAAGCGCAAATAATGATGTATTTATAGCGTCGTCGTTCGTCATCAAATTCTCGACAAACTTATCACATGTTTGTAAAAAGTGCGATAAAAACCTTGTTCCTCCCTCATAAATGGGAATCGCGTCCCGCTATATTTCTAATCTTAGTTTAAATTTTTCTAAACTAATTTGTGCATTTTGATTTTGAGCCATTTTATATTTTAATTATATAACGTAAGTATTAAATAATAAAAGACACGCTGTATATTCGCAATGCTTATTTGATTCTTTTGATTTTCGCTTTCTCTATATGTACGTATGTATCACTTTTATAGTAATTGCTTTTACGTAATAATCGTATTTGAGGTAGGGTTATAATGAAATGGAGTGAAAGGAATTCCGAAGACTTACTACTTTTCTTTGGTGATTCCAGATGACACTCTGCTTGCAGGTGGGCCTCAAAGCTCGACGTGGTGGACTGTGACAATGGGGTTAAAACACCTGCTGCCTCCTCTTTGATGATTTCCGTCAAAGGTCTGGCGGAGAATCCGGATTTGTCAGCCTTACAGTATCCTACCGGTTGCCCCAGTTACGTTACAGTGTACGAGGTATGAATTCACACACGTAAGTAATAACGAATGATTTATTTTGTTCAGGTAAGTGAGTAAATAATCAAACTAAAAGAAGTTGGTTAAAATGCTTTTACTGATTAATACGTCGTTACAGATTGAATGCCCGACAGAGAGTGATTCGTCGCCGGTACGAGAGAAGTGATGGTAAGCACTTTCCTTGTGCCCCTTATCGCATTCCTATTGTACGGCCCCTTATCTCAAGCCGCCCTGCTCGGGCATCGAGGATGTTTAGTCTACCTATGATGATAAGGACGTTGGCCGCTCGGCAACCAGATGCCTAGAGACCAAATCATATAACTCGAGCGTTCTGTCTATCTATATACATCAGCGTATAAGCGCGGCGTTTTTAAATCGAATCTTGATGCTTATGGCACGCCGTTTTTTTATTTATTGTCGAAAATAGTGAACCTTGAATAAAAGAAAAACAATCATTCATTTTAACAGAAACTATTATTATTTAGTTGAGAGTAAAAATAATGAATTAATTTTGTGTCTCGACACATAAAATTAATTAGTATTTATTAATTTACTTATTTATTTAATAATATTTTATTGACCCTAGAGCCTAAGCTCCCTGAAGGCCATTAATTACAGTGTAGTACAATATATAGGTGAAACAAAACGGAAATTAAAATTATGTAATTATTATTAAACTTATCATTAAATAGTATTAACGCACAGAAAGTAAATAAAAGTAAAAAGAAAATAGTAGATAAAAGTATACTGGTTCTATAATAGTAGTATAGTAGTATTGGCTCAAAGCAACAAACATGTGGTTAAAAACAAAAGAAAAAAAAAAAATTTTTAAATTAAATCGTAAGTCACAAAACACGCTGAATGTCTCTATCAATGAAGTAAGTGTAACATCTTAATCTAAATTCTTTATAGTCACTTAGAACTACGATATCTTCCGGAAGTTGATTCCAAATACGAACAGCTGTAACCAAAAATGATTTGTCATAAGTCTTGGTTCTTATATAAGGTAAACATAATACATCTAACTACCTGTCAGCACGACCACGTACAGAAGTAAGAATACTAAAGTTCGTTCCTAATATTTTGTCATGCGGAAGACGCAACATCTTGTATACTATGCAAGCCATTAAAAAGTCACGTCGATCTTGTAAAGTCAACCATCCTAAATCTCTTTTAAACGGAGTAGTATGCTGATATCGTTGCAAACGAAAGATATAGCGAATACAAGCATTAAACATTCTTTGCTATTTAGAAGACTTCCTTAAAGATTGCTTAAAATCTTACGTAGGAAATGAACAGTTTCTTCTGATCATAGACTCTTGGAGAGGGCAAACAAATCCCGAGTTGTACGACGAAATATTTCAGGATGACGATCAATCGCAACCTGTACTATCAAGGTTATTCCGCCAAAGTGTACTCCTCTTGTACAACCCTGCGATGTTTATTTTTATAGGCAGGTTAAAAATTTGATAAAGCGTATACAGAATTGTGCATACTTAATTGAACAAAATCGAGGAATCAACTTTCGTGAAGATAGTATCAAAATACAATCAATAGTCCATCATCAATTGTCATCAAAAATTTTTCATAAAATGATTCGATATGCATGGTACGCTTTGAAATTATTAAAACCTAATGAAAGAGAAATATCTTTAAATGTTAATCAAGTTTGTTTTTCAACAAATATTTTAAAAAATCGTTGTTCATGTAACAAGTCATCTTTTATTAACTGCGCGAGATGTGAAAAAATTAATTGTTTTGAATGCTTTTACGAGAACTATCACTCTGGAACCTGCGTTTAATAAATATTAATAAATGTAAAATAAATGATAAAACTCATGGACTGACTGGACCGGGACTCGATCTTTCGTTTTCCGGGCGACTGCTCTTTATCCATTGAGCTATCCAAAGCCCACCATCTAATTCCTTCACGAATACTTACTTAAGTATTATACTTAATTAATACTTACTTACTTAAGTATTTGGCATGGAGGCGCTCGTCCCACAGATCATATAATCCGAGCTTTTAGACAACAATATACATTTCCATCGATTAATTAACAATTATTTTAATACTCTAATACACTCTTCTTATATTCCAGATTGTTTAAACACATATAAATTAATTTATACATTACATACTTATTAGCATACTTTGAATATTAAATAATTTCAATGTGATATTCTTTCAGATGAAAGTTTTAGCCATCACTGCGCGGGAACGTTGAAACAAATACATTTTAATTTAAAAAATTACATAAATATTAAACAAATGCTGAAATCAGAACTGATGTTTCTCAGATATTTCACAGAAGAAATCTTAATTTCTATTTATTACAAATAATATTCTTGTTACACACATGCGCAACGTTCGGAATGTCATATAAACAACATTTAATAAAAAAACATTAATAGAGGACAATGACTCAGTCTAAAGCCTTCATACATCTAACAATGCCAAAAATGCGCTAAAAGAAAACAATTTTGTAGTAGGGATAACAATAAAAATTAATAATAAATAAATAGTACACATTGTTTATATATTGGTATTTAAACTTTATACAAAATTTTATTTTACTTTATTTTTACAAAAATTACTATATAAAAAATCACGTGATCCACAACACTAACAATAAGAAAAAAAGTTTCTCCATGGTCAGCATCATGTCTCCAGTAAATGTTGATCGATCTGCAAAATTTAAAAAAATTCTTGTAAAATAAAGTTGTAGTTATAGTTGTCGAGTCGGAATTTTGAATTTCGAAAAATTTAGCAATTTATGGCAGTTTAAATAAAAATATGCGTTTTACGCGTCATAAATTTTACACTTCAATTATTTTTGTAAAATTTTTAAATCAAAATATCAAAAATCCGGCTCTCGAAAACTATAGAGAAAATGATTTTGAATACTTTTAAAAAAATCACATCTAAAAATATTAAAAACTGTATGAGTTATCATGCCGACCGTCGCGGAAAAAATATTAGGTCGAGTCATAAGTAACTTCCGACGCAGCTATGTAGAATCTATTATTCGAATTTACCCGTTATCCGCCACCTGGAGAAATTAGGGAAATTCAGCAAGTTAGGAGTATGGGTACCTCACAATCTCAGTGAACGGAATAAAGAAGATCGCATGTCAATCGTCACAAGTCTGCTCTCACGGGTAAAAATGGAGCCCTTTTTAAACAGGATTGTAACAGGCGATGAAAAATGGATCACCTACGAGAATATAATCCGCAAAAAAGACAGTGGCTTGATAAGGATGAACCACCCCTACCAGATCCGAAAGCAAACATCCATGGCAAAAAAATCTTATTGTGTGTATGGTGGGATTGTCGAGGAATAATTTACCACGAGTTGTTGAAGCCAAATTTAACGATTACTGCGTATAGATATGTTCAGCAGCTGCAAAGAGTTCAAGAAAAACTCCGTGAAAAGCGTCCTACACTCATCAATCGCAAAAATGTTATCCTTCTGCACGACAATGCGCGACCACATACAGCAAAGGTGACTCAAGAAAAAATTCTTGAGCTTGGTTGATCTGTTTTACCACATCCTACAAAATTTTTTGAATGGAAAAACTTTCAATTTTGAAGAGCAAATCACGCAAGCTGTAGAAAACTTCTTTCAGTCCAAATCAGCCACATTTTACAAGGAAGGAATTTATAAACTGCCAGGAAGATGGGAGAAGGTTATAGATAACGGTGGTGAATACGTAATAAATTAATATAATTTTTTTTATTTAATGAGAGCAAAATAAATATCTGGTAAAGAAACGGAAGTTACTTATGACTCGACCTAATAGTTTCGAAAAAAACGCGTTTAAAGTTTTAAGTGCGTTTTGCTGGAAGTCTCGTGCACTTGAAGCAAGAACTTTATGAATTTTTTTATTTGTTTTTTAAACTTACGTTTAATCTCCCATTCCGGCTTCGTATTGTATGCCTTCCTTGTCGGTAATTAATTATTTTCGCTTATTTTTTCCGCCGCTCCGAAAATAACGATCAGCCGTCTCAAACAAAGGACAGCAACCTGCGCTCACCAAACTCTCGTCGGGCAGTCACATTTTCTATCATAACTTTGGATCTATGAGGAATTTTTGCAATCAACTTTCACAGAAATAAGCCTAAAACTATCGAAAACAACAATCTGTTAAAAAAAAATCGATTTTTTGAAAATGCTGAACGTATGTAAGGCTTTAAAGGTGAATTTCGAGGAGGATGGTACACAGAACATATACCCCGAGCTTTTGAACGACAATAGACACTTGCATCGATTAATTAACAATTATTTTATTGTATTAATGCACTCTACTTATATTACAGAAAAATTTTACCCTCGAAATCATCGCTGCGCAGGAGCGTTAAAATAATTGCATAAAAATGAAAAAATGATAAAATATGGACGTTACCATTTTAAATTCTATTTATTAGGTAGATTATACCAGTTTTTTGTTAAAAAACAATATTACTTTCCTATCTACCATCCTCTCCCCGCCACCGGGGGGCTCCAAACGCAGCAACCTTCTTGCGGTGAAACCTGGATCGGTATTACTTCCAATATATGCAAATCTAATTGTAAATTATGTAACGCAAATATTATCGTGCGAATGGTTGGTCTTAATTTCAATCTTAATTTATTTACATGTTTAATTATTATCCCCGTTTTTTTGGGTCCTTCTGACGCATTGTTTTTTATGCAAATAATCACACGCGAAACATTTAGATTTATCAAATAATTTATTAAAAACTGAAATGTGTGTATATATATACGAAATAATATTAAGATATGTGTCTTAGGAAATTTGGACGAGTTAGAAATTCTTTTTGAACGTTCAAAGAGAACGTCCAAATTTCCTAAGACACATATTTTAATAGTTTTATTTTCTGGACAAGATAAAAAACCAATTAACCCTTTTAGTACCGAACGACGATATATCGCCGTTCGATGCACTTGCCAAGAATACCAGCGACGATATATCGTTGCGCCTCCGTTGGGGCCTTATTGTATTCATCACAAGAGGTCTGTGTTTCAAAATAACTTTATAAAATGTTAAAATGGTTCATATTCGATGCAACACAAGTGAAAAATTGTTATTAGATTAAACTTTTTGTTATATTTTATGCTGATTAGTGCCGCGGGTCTGTATATGTTAGAGCGATAAGATAGAAACGGGATATCCCTCGGATATTTGTTGACACGGGATATCGCTCGGATATTTGTCGACACGGGATAGTTTCTTTGGACCGTTATCGCAATATTTATGATGTTTATTATAGTTATCGGAATATTCAAGTGGGATGCGTGCATCGACTCGGCAAGCCTAAAATCTTTTTCAGTCAATGCTAATAAATTGCTTGTATAAGTAAAAGTAAGGAAATATTACATATTTTTAGTGGCCAGAAAACTAAGTATAAATATCTATAATAACACTTATATTTCTTTTAGCGACGTATTACCAGCTGCAAGATCCACTTGTGTAGTAGATCTGTCTGACGCTTGCCGTGCATCATAGCGTTATCCTTCCGTTTTATTATCCGACTTCTGTTATTGTATTGCAAATGATTGCAAAATGCAACGTCTATATATTATACTAAAAGATGTATATAGAGCTATGACCAAATGATAACTTTTTTTATGTGCAATTACCATTTGAAAATGAGAAATCAATTTGTACGATTTTTGTTATGTCTTATGTTCATGTTATTCTTATGATTTTCAAAAAATAATAAAAAACAATTCGTATCGTTTTATTCTCCCTTTTTTTCCGAATATGCTGCTTTTTATATTTTGTAAATATCACTTCTACTTTCGTTTTTACGAGCATTTTCGCAAACCTCTGCAAATTCGCCGATTCGGCCCGGTATTCTTCGCTTATGCACGTTTTTTTCGCCGGTACTAAAAGGGTTAAATACGAAATAATATTTAAAGTTTATTATGTGTATGTATGTTTGTTTGTGTGACTGATCTATCTTTAGTTTTCACAATTACTTAAAATTGAACTGTAACTGTAACATCATCTGTGATCATCTAGAAGAAGATCTTAAAATATAATTCAATAAAAAAACTTAATATTCCTTAATATAAAAAATTTTTAATTAAAAGATAATTCAATAGGTTTTACAGTTTATGCAATTATAAACCTTCAATGTTTGTGAATATATTATTCGATTTAGAATAAGGAAATGACTTTAAATTACAAGCCAGTAGATCGATATGTTCTGTAATTAAATATTATTATGGTGTAATATTATATAACGTTGGTAGTTACATGTTGAAGTATATGTCATTTAGAAATATCGATTGGAATAAGGAAAAAGACCCTATAGCGGAACGAGACCCAGTACCGGAACGATTTCAGGATTATTATATTATATCTTATTGAATATGATATGGAATTTTAAGAATTTTTATTTTTTCGAAATTTTAATGATTTAGGCATGAAATAGAATATAAGTAAAACTTGCAAGTCCATCGCTAATATTAAAAAAAATAAAAATTGTAGGACCAAACTTAGTTCGATGACTTAACTCGATTCCTTAAGGAATTTGCTAAGAAAGCAGTCCGTAGTCTTAAGCTCGTAAAAAATGTAAAAAGCAACTTTTTCAGAAGTTTTTTTTTTATATGTCCGCAGAAGTATTTAGAATTCACAGTCTTAAGTGTTAATATGAAAAAAATTCATTAAAATTATTAATTTTTGCTGTTCGTCTATCGGTACACTCGAAATTGGCCCGACCCCATACCGGAACAGTCTGCCATGTTTACTCTGCCGCCTGACATATGCAGTGTATTTAGTTAAAGTGCAAGGTCTAGTGCAATAAAAAAATTATTTTTGATTGAATAAGTAATGCAATAAGTACATAAACTTCAGTTTTGAAAATAAAAAAAAATTTTTGTACTTAATATTTTGCTCCAAAACTAATTTATAAAGTTTAACCTCAAAATCTTGTGTTTACATTTATTATCAAGTTGAAAATATATTTTTTTTCTTCTTTTATTCTTTTTTTTCTTTTTTTAATTTTTTTTTCTTTACTTTTTATTTATGATTTACTCATTTTATTTGCAATTTTTAAATGTTTTATGTTTCGTTTTCAATATAAAAATTATATCTTTCATAATTAAAATTATATCTTTTATAATAAAATACTATTATTAATAACTTCAATTTTTCAACTATTCATTGACTTAATTATAATTTAGATGAAGCATAATTTTTGCATTTGGACAAAGTTTTATTATTCACTGTTTCGGTATTGGGCCAATCATATTCCGCTATTGGGGCTAGTCATTTTTAGCGTTCCGGTACTGGGTCTTTTAAGCTGCTTCGAAAAACATTTTTTTCAATTATTAAACTTTGGATAAGCTTATTTTTAATTTTTATCGTATATCTGAATGTTTGTTCTAAACTATTAATTAAAATTAATTCATTCTACAGGCTGAATAAATATTTCTTAAATAATATAAACTGTCACATGCCCTTCGTCGTTCCGCTATAGGGTCTTTTATCTTATATTGGAATAGAAAATGTAGACAATTTATAAACAATCTTTGAGGATAGTTGTATGTTCAGAAGTTGAGTCATGAATTGTAACGATAAGGAAGGGGGGATGCGTAGTTGAACGAGCTAAGGATTTGATAGTTCAGTGGGAGGAGACTTTACTCAATTACTCACGTTTCAAGCACTTAAACTAACTTCTAAATCAGTATTTCTCAACTTTTCTGCTGTGTTGAGCAATAAATTTTTTTTTATAATGATACCGTGATCTAAATGTTCATAGCATACAACGCTTTATGAATAATTTCATAGATTGCGATATTTTCGCGATTAATATTTCGCGGAACAATTTATCTCACAAATAAATGTCGTGTGTTTGAGATAAAAATGTGCAATGTTTTATTTAAAACACTCAGTATGTGAATATATATAAATTATAAAAGAACTTTGATCTTCTATTTCTCTTTCTTAGAAATATATGAGTGTAAATTCATTTGCATCGTACACGCTACACGTACATATTATATAAGTTACATTTAGGTGTGTATGTGTGTGTATTATGTATGCGTTGAGTTATCTCGTAAGATATGATATATGTGAACGTTCACTCGGAATTTCGAATCGAATTCCATTCGCACAGCAGATGTAAGAGTGTCAAGACTATTATTGTGTATTTGACGTGTTAATAAATAGTTAACCTAACTAACGATAATAATTATTTAATTATTAAAGTAATTTACTCGAAGTGAGATGCTTCAGTAAATTCGTATTGTTGTTTTTTTTTATTTTAAAAACAATTGAAAATTGTTAATTTTTAGTGTTGAAATAGTGACCATTGTGAAGATACTGGTTTTACGCAAGATTAGATTTGTCATTTTTATTATAAGAGATATTAGAAAATGGCAACATCTTCTCTTATTAGCAAAGATATAACCGATATTGAAGTAAGCAATAAATTATTTATTTGCTACTTATAATAATTTTTATTTATATCAATAATGTACTTTTTTTTTTAACAATAATTTGTTATGTATTCTACGTACAGTGATTTTCAAAAATATTCGGACACTACAATATGACTATAGTTCTATCGTTTTATATTTTAAGATCGTTTATAAAGTAATCAATTATATTCTTTTTTATAATTGTATTTCAGAATTTATTACAATTAAATCCAAGAACAAAATCATTTGCAAATCTTGTTCCATCCACAACAACTAAAGCAGTTAAACAAAAATGGAAAAGAAATATCCACGATAAATGTGACGTAAGTTTAAATAATGATAATTATTTTACAACATTCAACACTGTTGAGGCAATAGTTGTTTAAATGAGTTTTAAATTAATCTATTATCTATTAGGTGTGTGTTGAAACTTATCATGAATTATCAGTTATCAATGATTAAAACTCGTATCTTCTTCGCGTACAATTCGTTTAACGAATTCTCATGTATGACGAAATGAAAAATCTATTAGTAATAAGGCATTGAAAAAAATACACACATATTACTTAATTTTAACTGTTTATAAGGAAACAAATTTAACTATAAACACTTTTGTCAAACAGATTGTACATATAATAAATATATTTTTTAATCGAATAACTTATAATTAATAATAATATTATTATTTATTAATTAATATTTATTATTAATAATAATTTATTAATAATATTATTATTATTAATTAATAATAAAATTAGATAAAATTTGTGTCTTTTTAAATTCACGATTAACAAAACTATTTATTTTATATCGAATTTCGTTATTTACAGAATTGTTTACCATTAAAAAATAACTTCGATGATATCAAACATACGACACTGAGTGAAAGAGCTTCTTTGAAGGAAGCGGCTCGTTGTTTGAAATGTGCTGATGCACCTTGTCAAAAGTCCTGTCCAACGCAATTGGACATTAAATCTTTTATTACTTCAATATCGAACAAAAATTACTATGGAGCAGCTAAAGCTATTTTTTCGGACAATCCTTTGGGTCTTACGTGTGGAATGGTTTGCCCAACAAGTGATCTTTGTGTTGGTGGATGTAATCTTTACGCCACTGAGGAAGGACCTATCAACATTGGTGGTTTACAACAATTTGCTACCGATGTAATAAAAAATTACTTTTTTGTTTTTTAATTAACTATTTTCATTAATTCTTTTCACTTAACAAAATGTTATCATATAATATATTTGATACTCAATTTCTAAGGAATTCTTTATTTATGTTAATTAATTGTTTATTCATTTTATTAATATATTTTATATTTAAATATTATAATTTTTTTTGTTCAATTTATCATTTTAATTTATGCTTTCAGATTTTCAAGCAAATGAATGTTCCTCAAACACGAATACCTAATCAATCCGTCCCACATGCTGACACAAAAATCGCATTGATCGGTTGCGGTCCAGCGTCTTTATCTTGTGCCACGTTTCTTGCACGATTAGGCTACAATGACGTAACTATTTTTGAAAAATACAATTACATCGGTGGTCTCAGTTCTTCCGAAATTCCACAATATCGACTCCCATATGACGTAGTAGATTTTGAAATTAATCTGGTTAAAGATCTCGGGGTCAAAATCGAAATGAATAGATCGTTAACGGAAAAAGATTTAACGATCCGGGTAAATTAATTTTATCATTTTAAATAAATTTGTGTCAATTTGATGCATTTAAAAGTAGAGGAAAAATTTTCTTTTCATATATTTTTTATTTTTTTTTCAGGGACTTTTAAAAGCAAATTACAAAGCCATTTTTCTGGGCATTGGCCTTCCCGAGCCAAAAACGTTAACAATATTTTCCGGTTTAACATCAAACGAAGGATATTACACGTCAAAAAGTTTCCTTCCCCTTGTAGCTAAGGGTAGTAAACCTGGAATGTGTTCTTGTAAGAGTAACGAAAAATTACCACAACTACGAGGGAATGTAATAGTTTTGGGTGCTGGTGACACAGCATTTGATTGTGCAACCTCTGCTTTAAGATGTGGTGCTAAGAAGGTCTACGTTATTTTTAGAAAAGGTTTTACTAATATTCGTGCTGTTCCTGAAGAGGTATGAAATAATTAATGTATTTAAAATATTTTATTAACTCCTTAACACGTACACAAAACTTCAAATCCATTTATGATCTCTTACAAATCGATCATTATCTGCTAAAATTTGCCTATAATGATTCAGGTTGATCTAGCTCGAGAAGAAAAATGTGAATTTATACCTTTCCAATCACCGAAACAAGTGATCGTTCGTAATGGAAGAATTGTTGCTGTTGAATTTTATCGAACTGAACAAAATGATGATGGCGACTGGATTGAGGACGATGAACAGATATTCCGATTAAAAGCTGATTTTGTTATATCGGCTTTTGGATCGGGATTAAATGATTTGGATGGTAATTAATAAAATTACATAAATTATATACTTACATATAAGTATGAATAATCAATAATATATCTAAGTAAATGTAAACAAATACTAAATCTCGATAATTAATTAACAGTAAAACAAGCTATGGTACCAGTTAAATTTAATACATGGGGCTTACCAATAGTAGATACCAAAACCATGAGCACATCCGTTCCTGGAGTGTTTTGTGGTGGTGACTTGGCTGGTATTGCACAAACTACTGTGGAATCTGTTAATGATGGAAAAACAGCTGCTTGGTACATTCATAAATATTTACAGGTACATATTTACCTTACTTGTTAAGTAATACAAATTACAGATACTCTATTACATATCTATCTATAATATTTTATAGGAATCCTTTGGTTTAATGGTTCCAGACACACCACAATTACCAAAATTCCATACACCGATTGATGAAGTTGATATAAGCGTAGAAATGTGCGGTTTAAAATTTGAGAATCCATTTGGCCTTGCATCTGCACCACCATGTACAACTAGTGCAATGATTCGTCGTGCATTTGAAGCTGGCTGGGGCTTTGCTGTTACTAAAACATTTTCTTTAGATAAGGTACATCGTTGAAAACCATGTAAAAAATCATAATTTAGATTTTCTTATATGTGATATACCTTTAAGGATTTGGTTACCAACGTATCACCACGTATCGTTAAAGGAACAACATCAAGGCATCATTTTGGACCTGAACAAAGTTGCTTTTTAAATATTGAATTAATATCTGAAAAGACTGAAGCATATTGGTGTCGTAGTATTACCGAACTAAAGAAGGATTTCTCTACAAAGGTTTTTAAAGATTTGACAATTTTATATTTTTGTTAACTGTATGAAGTATATATATATATATATATGTATGTGTGCATATATGTATTTAGATCGTGATCGCTAGTATTATGTGCACTTATAACAGTGCAGATTGGACAGAGCTTTCAAGGAAAGCGGAAGCAGCTGGTGCTGATGCTTTGGAATTAAATTTATCTTGCCCACACGGCATGGGAGAATCCGGAATGGGCTTAGCATGTGGACAGGTATGTATAAACAATCAATATCTTTATTTGACTAATTAGATAAAATGCCAGTAATATTTGTAGGATCCAGAATTAGTAAGAAATATTTCAAGATGGGTCAGAGCAGCAGTGAAAATCCCATTTTTTGTTAAATTGACCCCAAACATAACCGATATTGTTTCAATTGCTAAAGCAGCTTACGAAGGAAATGCAAATGGAGTGTCTGCTATTAATACAGTGCAAGGTTTAATGGGATTAAATTCTAATGGAATACCATGGCCTGCTGTAGGATATCATAAATTGACTACATACGGTGGAATGTCTGGAAATGCAACAAGACCACAAGCTTTAAGAGCTGTTTCATCTATTGCTAAACAACTTCCTGGATTTGCCATACTTGGTATTGGTGGAATCGATTCCGCAGAAATTGCTTTGCAATTTTTACATTGCGGAGCATCGATCCTTCAAGTAATGTTAATCATTTTCTTTACAAATAATTACATTAAATATATAACTGTCTATTGAGATATTTGTTATTGAAGATTTGCAGTGCTATTCAGAATCAAGATTTTACGCTTATCGACGATTATGTGACTGGTTTAAAAACATTATTATATTTGAAGAGCCTTGAACAAACGAAAGATTGGGATGGTCAAAGTCCGCCTACTTTTAAACATCAAAAAGGCAAAGCAGTTTCTTTGCAACATGCTCTTGGTAAAGTAAGTATCAATGTGTTTGTATTATTGTGTCATCAAAATTGTTGATATTAACACGTGTTAATAGAATATACCATACTTTGGAGAATATCAAAAATTACGAGAAAAGAAGATTGCAGAGATAAAAGAAAAAATTAATCCATTAGATGTTAAGTTTTCATCAACAAGACCAGCACCAGAACCAGTTGGGGCAGTACCAACTATAAGTGATGTTATTGGAAAATCATTATCTCATATTGGAGCTTACAAAGAATTAAATAATCAACAGCAAGTTGTTGCGTTAATAGATGATGTATGTTAATTATTAATATTAATTATGTTTGCATACTTATGTTGTTTTAATGAACCTTGTTCTCTCTATTTTATTTCTTTTTCTAAGGATATGTGCATAAATTGTGGAAAATGTTACATGGCTTGCGCTGATTCTGGTTATCAATCAATTACATTTGATTCGGAAACTCATATACCAAAAGTTACTGATGATTGTACTGGTTGTACTCTTTGTTTATCAGTATGCCCGATTATTGATTGCATTACGTAAGTTTTTATATTTATTATTTGGATTATAACTTAATGAATAATTAATAATTATTCACAGGATGGTTCCAAAAACAAAGCCACATATCATTAAAAGAGGTATACTACCAAAAGGTTACATCGATGCATTGGGTTAAAATTTTCTAAACATTTCTAAACAAGTATCAGTTGATATTACTTATTATTAACATACAAATTATTATAGTAAAATAAATAAGTATTCCATACAATAGAATACTTAGATTTTTACTAGCAAAAAGAGTCTACTACAAAAATTGAATGTCATATTTACAATTTTCAAATAAAATATTGTGTTAAACAATTAATATAATTAAAATTTAAAAAAATGGATTGTCAAACCATTGATATTTCTTATCTGCCTTTAAATCTTGTGTATAGTCGACACATTTCTTGTTGATAAGGCTGAAATAAAAAAAAAAAGAAAACAAAAACGAACATTTACTATTATTATAAATACAATAAAAAAGATATTAATAAGAAATGAAATGTTATATATACCCAGAATACTTGTTGCACTTTAAAATAGGATAATCCTCGTCGAAACATTGCGGACTCAAAATGTTGAAATAAGTTATTCCAATTTTAGTGGCTATGATTGAGTTAGCACCTTTTAAACAATTGTAAAATGCAGAATCGCATAAACGATGTGATCTGTAAAAAAAAAATAAGTAAATGAGTAAAAGGTATCACAATTTTGTTGATATTTTTAGTTGTATGCACTTCTTTCTACCAACTAAAAATAAAATATATATATATGTTATAGAGAAAGTGGGACCTGCAGGGATTGTGAGCTTTTCCTAGGCATTGCCCATAATGCCAGGTATTTTTAGGCAACGTAGGAAACAGAAGAATTGTTACGAACTTATTGGGCAATAGCACACATACCACGCCCCCAACAGACACATAAAAGCGAGCATAGAACGGATTTTTTAAACTGTGCGTGTCACTATACTATGCGCTACTATATTATGGTGTGTATGTGTGTGTGTGTGTGGTGGGCGCGCGCGCGTGCTTATTGCCAAATAAAATAACAATTCTCTGTTTCCTACGTTGTCTAAAAACGCCTGGCATTGTGGACAATGCCTAGGAAAAGCTCACAATCCCGACAAGTCTCACTTTCCTTATAACATATATGTGCCCATAATTATGAAAGTGGTCTAAGTCATATATTTCATGTTTCGAGATATTTAAAGGATTACATTTGAACATTAAATGAATTTTATATAATATTGAAATAACAAACACTATCTAACGGTTTATTTTTAACAATATCGTGAAAATTACATTGAATTAATTTAGTTTAAAATAATGTGGTGTGAAATAACTAATAAACTTATTTTTTTTTAATTTTGACTTAGACCACTTTCATAATTATGGGCACATATAAAAAATAATTTATACAACCTCGTAAAAAGTCCAACATTTTTAAGACCGTATTTCTCTTCACCTGTATTAATGTTACTGAAACACTTATCATGATCTCTACAACAAGCATCTGTACTTGCAAAGTAACCAAGGTCTTCATCGTTTTTTGCTATATCGCCATCGCCACACCAAACGGTACCTATAATCATTTTTCAATCAATTTGTAAATTATTGATTATTGTCTAAAAGTGATAAATAAATAACGATTATTAATAATACAGAAATTGTATATATAATAGACAAAAAGTCATTTATATTAATTAAATGATATGATAATTAAATACCTGGATAAATAGCTCGGAATCTATCAGAAATCGAATTCAAAAATTCACCGTATCTTAAGTTGGTCTTATTATTAAGTTCAAATCCTTTAATTGGATCCTTAAGTTTATCCGGAATTTTCGATATAATTTGCTGTACACCTTTTCCAATTATTTTATTTGCAGTTCCCAAAGGTGCTAAAAGTGTGCTAAGAGCTTCTTCGACCGTGGAAAGTTTTGTAGAAACTTGATTAACTTCGAATGTTTCTTCAGGTTCGTATTCAAGTTTATTTTCTCCTTGATTTTCAATATTATCATTATTTTTACCAAAATCAAAAATCGGTCTAAAATTTATTAATTTATTCTGCTCGGGGTTTTGTTCAGGCTCATGTTCGAGTTTATTTTCTGCATGATTTTCAACCTTATCAGCATCTTTGCCGAGACCAAAAATCGATCCAAATTCTATCCCTCTACTCAGCTCGATCGTTGAGATTATTAAGATCGTTATTACAACGAAACGTGAGTACAGCATTTTTTGATTAGTAAAATATTATCTATCTTTCTGAAAATGATTTCATATAAATTTTTATAAATTATATTTTATAAATTATGTATTTTTTTTTATAAATTTAATTTAGAGATTAAATTTAATTAAGATTTATTTCATAAATTTAAAAAATCATTTCTCTTACTGCTTTTTGGTATTTTTTTCTTTATATAGATAATGATTTAATAAAAATTATTATTTATATAAATTAAAAAGAATTTACTATACTCTTCGATTATTTTATGATTTTCTCATTCAAATAGATCGACATCTATTATTCGAAATCAACAAAATTTGTTTTCAATATTATTCATAAAAAATATATGAGAAAATATTTCAAATTACAAATTGATTCTCTTCCTAAATCGAATAACTATAATTATTTATTAGCCAATAAGATATTTATTGTAGAAAATATTATATATTATAGAAAATACCAAATATTTATCACACATAATCGGATCCAGTATTAATATTTTTTTTTGTTATAAACAATTCACGGAGCTTAACAAAATTAAATCAACTATTTAAATATTAGACAACTTACCAATGAAATAAGAAGTTAGATCGCTTGACTGTTGAACGTGGACTGTTCGTTCAAAAACAATTCTGCAACTTTTATTCTACCAACTGACTCAACCATCCGGAATTAATTCCATTAATACCAGTCTTTTAGCAACTGCACAAATATCTAAATAAATGAAGAAACACGATCATCTCTTTTAACGATATAAACAACAATGGTTAAGATTGATCATCAATCAATTTTTTATAGTCTTGTTTCTTTTTTTCTTATTTCTTTTTCTAAATACATATTACATAATATTTTTATTATAAAAATGTGTAGTTTATTAAAAAATGTAGAATATAAATAATTTTATATATAGAAAGAGCTAATTTTAATACAGGAAATATTTATTAAAATCTTAGATAAAAATCTGATAGATACAGTAAATCTAGATGAATATTACATAGAAATTAGAAATATTCTATTTCCGTATATGCGGCAAACTATTGTCTTATACAACTTAATAAAATTATGTAAGATGCTATTATAAATACAATTCTATTATGTAGCAGTAACAATTAATTATTTAAAGACATGTATTGAATTCTATTACTTTTATTCAAATTTTCCTCACAATTAGTAGTTTTATATCTTTTGCATTGGAATGGCACAACCTATGTATACGGAAAAAAGAAAAACAAATAAGAAAAAACGAACAAGAAAATGTTTACGTGTCAAGACTAAGAAATAATACTTCACGTGTTTGTAGAATAAAATTACAATTTTTCAATGTCTATAAAGTGAATAAGCTCTTACCGTTTATTGCACAGTATTTCTAAAAATATGTACCATTACTCACTTAAAGATTATTGATAGTAATAATGATGTTAACTTCGATCAAAAAAATTGGTTAATTGCATGAAGACAAAACAAGTAAGAAAGACGTTCGTTAACTTAATATTTCTGAATAATACAAAGAATATTCGTCTTATTACTTATTAATGATATTTCTATTAAAAATAACTCTCACAATAAAGATTATTAGTAATAGCCTTGCGCTATCTTCGATAAATAAAGTTCAAAATTACACGAAGATAAAATGAAATAAAAAATTTTAATTGGATATTTCTAAATAATATAAAGAATATTTATTTTGTTACTTATTGATAATATTTCCATTTAAAAATAACTTTTTCGAAACATTTCTCCTTTTATCTTATAAACCATATTAATCGCAATTTATTTGTCAATCCAATTAATATTGATTTAAACATTTAATCAATTTTAACTTATACGTATATATATAAATATACATATGTAAATAGACTAAAATATAAAAATATATATATTAACAAGATTATAATTTATTACACGTTTAAAATTACGAAACAGTTATTTAAAATTATACATCACAAATTGTAACATCTTATAATTACGTTATAACTTACACAATGAATGGTAACTACGCACATAATTCTTTTCTTCTTTCCCTTCATTTTCTCCAACTCAATTGTACAAATGTAAGAAGAAAATTATTGATAAAGTTTTTCTAATAACGTATATATATTCACTCAATCGAATTTTGAACTTTATGTTCAGGTGATTCATTCTTAGATAAGCTTTTGGTATCTGAAAATTCTCCTTCTTCTAAAGCTCGTCGTTTTTCAAGTCTTATACATCGTGGACAAGAATGATTCCGTTTAAACCAACAAGCACGATGGTATACGGCTAAACATTGTTGACAACTTATTGCACAAGTATCCCAAGGATATATAACTTCATTGTTTCCACACATTTCGCATAAATGACCTCTGAAGATATTATAAATTATATCGTGTACTTTATGATACATAATATATGTATGGGATTACTTTATATACACGATATTCTGTAATCAATAGTATAAACAAGCCAAGGGGAAATTTTGAAAATTGAAACATAAAAAACTAAATCGAGAATGTAAAATCAAATTGTTTATATAAGAATAAATTTGAAAATTTGTCAAGTACGTATACTAAATTGCATTTTCGATTTAGAAATGATTCTTATATAGTATCATCCTCTGCTTAGTTGTACCATCGATTACAGGACATCCTGTATATATAAACTTATAATTCTCTAAAAAAAAAAAAAAATAATTTTAACTTTACCTAGCTTTGCACAATTCGCATTGTTCGGTAATATGCGTATGCATGATATCATAAGAAGTACGAATTTCTTCTAATAAAGCACCACTTTGTAAATTAATGAGATCTTTTATAGAATAATTTCCCGGATTTTCAATTATATGTGTACGTAAACCAATTTTCCATGGCAATCCTTGCGTATTGGCTTCTGGACATATTACTAAATAACGCTTCATCATTTGCATTTCTTCTCTCATTTTCTATAAATAATTATTATTTAGTTAGAAATTTATTCTTATAGATTTATAATCAAGCTTATTACTTATTAAAAATCATAAAATTTCTAATATCTTATATATACTTTTACTAAAGACAAATCTGGAACCAGTGTAAACAATTTTGGATTTAATTCTTCCAACAGTAAGAATGGACGATCTTCAAGGAGTGCCAATAATTGAGCTGAAGCACGAGAAACAAGCCTTGGTTCCATATCCCAATTTCTAATAACTCTCGCAGGTATTACCATAGTCGTATTCCAATGACACCTCTGGCAGTAATATAAGCCAGTGTAATCGCACAGTCGTGGCTCTACCCATGGTGATTCTATGAGTTTACAATTATTACACATTATAGAAAAAAAAAGCAAAGAAAGAAGATATACAAATATTAATAAATTAAGTACTAATCTATTTTTACAAAATGAATACTAGCTATGTGGTTACCTGAACTTTTAAAAGGGCTACCAAAACAAGATAATGACAATCCTTTTGGGAATGCTTGTAAGATATAACATACAAATGTAATTAAATAACATGCAATTATATATAATTACTCTTATTTTAACAAATTGATACAATTTTAAATATACCAGCCATATGCACTTTATCCAAATTTTCGGTCTACGTAAGAATATTGTAACAAGATAGGTTTCGAAGTTTCACAATGATATTTTTGTAATATAAATTAGTTTCTATGTATAATGTTAAACTTGATTTTGGGTAGATCTCATACGTGACATATATTTCTCAAGTTTAGCATACATAGTTGGTATGTCAAATGTTCATTTACTTTGATAATTTAATATGGAAAATCACTTACTAAAAGTTATTCGTATCTTGCACTCTGCGCAGCGGTAGCCTTGATTAGACAATCCTTTTTCGGGACAAATATCTTTAGTATAAGTATAACCACCGGCTTCACTTGCAATAACATGTACACAGACACGACATATATTGCTTAAACATTTCCAATGAACGCTGAACCTACAATCTATTACATACGATATTAATATTAACTAAAGATATTTATTAATTAGTTTGTGGTTTACTAATTAGTGAATTAACTGAATTTACCGCTGCACATGTACCAAGACTGCAGCATCATCCAAATGGTGCCGCTACAGTGATCACAATATACAGGTCCAGAAGAAGTAATATGATACTTTTGAGGTATCAAATGATGACCAAGTATTACATGAGTTTCAAGAAGTTTTTGATCCGATGTTTCCCGTAATTCTTGAACTCGTAAACGTAATTCAATTAAACGTCTTACAAGCCATTTTCTTTCATCCGAACATTCTGCGCTTTCTAATACCATTTGTTTACATTTTTCAATCATTCTTTGTAGATCTTCATCGGATGTATCCTATCATTTGCAAAAATGATAATATAACAAATATATGTGTGTATATAAACAAAAAGATAATGTAAAAATTAAAAGAAAAGCATAAATGTATAGTAAACCTGAGACAACGAAACTAAAGGTTCTACAGATTTCAGATTAAAGGGTATGCTGCCTTTACTGTCAGAACTGTCATCTGCTTCTCCTGTCATATAATCGGACAACGAAGAAGGTGTTGAAGTTGTTGTTTCGGAGCTATTTGCACGAGCTCTAATCTCCTGACTACTTTGTTCCTCGTTAGTAATTACTTTTGTGTCTACCATATTTCTTATATTTAATTTAACATTTGCAATGATAACTAAGTGTTTTACATTGATCTATCTAGAATTAAAATATATTGCAAAAGAATTTCATTATTTTCCCAAATGTGTAATTGTATGTATAACCTTTATACAGTATAGATTTATTTAGTATATATACGAAGCTAGATACAAGGAGAACGAACGAAGTGTTATAAATGTGTCTACGTATATGCAGTATGAATGGATGATTTTTATTGCCACTAGATAGCGCGTCGATTCGATAGGTCAGATATTTCAAATATATATATAATTGTACAACACACAAAAAACAACACACACGTACTAAAATCTGAACTCCTGAACACCAACGCCGCCCTCGTGGAGAATTATCGTACTCGATATTTCCTCACTTTCAACGCCATACATACACGTTAAGCATATTATAATGTTAGTATCAAAATTGGCCTAGAGAGTGCAGCATAAACTGTATATTTTCCTAACCAATAATTTTGTTTAACGTGTTAGGAATTTAATTAATAAACCATTGTTGAAATATAAAACATTATGTCATTGCTCATAAGAGTATTAGGTTTAACCAGAACAACATTGCAATCTACATTAATTAAAAGAGTAAGGGATTGATCTTCACCATTGATAATTGATTTTCTTTTAGTTTTGAAAGTAAAATTGATTTTTAGGATGTACCTGTAAGATTGATTTCTTCTTCACACACCTGCTATCAAGAGAAAAGTAATATTGAAAATAGTAATGAAATTGAGAATACCGATGAGATAATAGTAGATCCTGCTAAAGACCGAAGACAAGTTATTCCTGTTGAAACTAGTATAGAGTATATGCTAAGCAGTGGTAAGCTAAATATGATGAAATATTCTATTTGAAAGCATAGATTCACAAAATATTTAAATAATTAGAACAATTATATTAGGTTGAGATTTAGAATGAAGATTTTTTCTACGTTCTAACATTTTAGCTTATAAAGAAACTTACGGGGATGATCCTGTATGGACACATTATCGAAGGAATCATAAAGGACAATTTCCTCCGAGAAAAACAAGAAAAACCTGTGTAGTATGTATTTAATCAAATTATATTCAATTAATATAATATTGAAATTAATTTGTTCTCACATTATATATAAATATTTATAGAGAAGCGGTATAATAAGTACTGGTAACCCTTGTCCAATATGCAGAGATGAATATTTGATCTTGGATTATAGGAATATCAAATTGTTGGAACAATTCATTTCTAAACATACGGGTGAAATATTAAGTTACAGGAAAACTGGTATTTGTCAAAGAAGATATAAAGAACTTCTTGTAGCTGTACTTAGAGCGAAAGAATATGGTACTTTATTGCTTGACGTTCCTCTTAGAGAATACGACTATTCTGAATGGTATAACGAACAAAAACAAGTATAAATTGTTTGAAAAAACAAAAGAACATTAAATAGTTGATGAATATTAAATAAAATATTATTGCATCTGTATATTGTAAAAGATACGTTTTATATATTGAGATACGATTGATAAAAAATAAAAATGTCTGATGAAGTCATAGTCTGCACGTTTGCTATAGTAGGTGGTGGTATAGCAGGTGTTTCTTGCGCGGAAGGTGTAAGCTTTTTTATGCCTGAAGAAAGTACTGTATTAATTACTGCAAGTCCATTAATTAAAACAGTAACAAATATTATTCCATTGGGTAAAACAGTGATGCAATTTGACATTGAGGAAAAACATGCAAAAACCCTTACTGAAAAGCATCCTTCTTTAAGAGTTATACACGAAACTGTAACAAATATAGACATTAATGAGAAATGTATTAAAACTCAAACTGGAAGATTAATAAAATATACAAAATTATGTCTTTGTAACGGCGGTAGACCAAAACTTATAACGGAAAATAATAAATATGTTATAGGTATTAGAGATACCGAATCTGTAATTCAATTTTCTCGAAAGATTCAAAATGCTAGAAAAATTGTTGTTGTGGGAAATGGAGGCATCGCAACTGAACTTATACACGAAGTCAAAAATGTTGATGTAGTTTGGGTGATTAAGGATAAACACATATCTGCGACATTTATTGATCCAGGTGCAGCTGAATTCTTTTTACAAGATATTTACGACACAAATAAATCAGAAAATACTGAAATTAAGCCTGTCCGAAGAATGAGATATACTACCACTAGTGGATCATCTAAGGAAGGAGGACCTGCTCTTGGTCCAGACTGGCATAATCATTTTCTTATAAAAGGTACCTCATCAACCAATAGAAAAATCCAAATTGAATATGAATGCGAAGTAAAGGAAATTCTTATGGAAAAAGAGGAAGAGGAAGAAGAAACAGAATGTAAGGATACAGAGAAATGGCCTGTCTATGTAAAATTAACAAACGGCAAAGTTGTCGGCTGTGATTTCATAGTATCTGCAACAGGTGTTGTACCTAACTCAAATCTAACAGGTCTAGAAAATCTTGAGAAAGGAGAAGATGAAGGTTTATGCGTCGATTGGAAATTGGAAACTTCGGAAAAGGATATTTATGCAGCGGGAGATGTGTGTACTGCAAAGTGGGATATAGCAAAACATTGGTTTCAAATGAGACTTTGGACACAAGCACATCAAATGGGCATTTATGCTGCAAAATCTATGACATCGAGTCAAATAGGAGAAGATTACATGCAAGATTTTTGTTTTGAACTTTTTACCCATGTCACTAAATTCTTTAATTATAAAGTAGTTTTAATAGGTTTGTACAATGGTCAAAAATTAGATAAAAATTATGAGATATTGCTTCGAGTGACCAAAAAAGAAGAATATATTAAACTTATATTAGAAAATGGAAAATTACAAGGAGCAGTACTCATAGGAGATACAAATTTGGAAGAAATGTGCGAGAACCTTGTTCTTAATCAAATAGATTTGACTCCATATGGCGAAGACATACTTGATCCTAATATTGATATTGAAGATTATTTTGATTAACTGAATAAACTTGTTATACTGCTGTATATCTATATGCTTTCTTTTATTTTTTTATTATTATACTGAGTTCATTAGAAGTATACAAAATATACAAAAATCCTTGCAAATACAGATTATTCAAAATGATACTGTTTGAATTTCTATATTTTATCGTTGTATTTTTTTTAAACGTAGAAAGATAAGATATAAAAAATGAATTATATAGATACAAAAATTATGTTCTTACATAACTACCTTTCTCGAGTATTTCTTTTTTCTTTTTTTAAATGCAGAAAGAAAAATATAATTGTTGTTATGAAAAGATTACATTCAGAAAAAATACGGTTTCAAAAAAGTAACACACAAATTATAAACTGTTGCATCTTAACAATGTATTGTTATCAATCATGCTTGTGTAAATATTTAATCTAATTACATATGTGTATTGATCTATTATGACATATTTCTAATTATTTACATTGGCAGTATTTTGCTTTTAATAGTCAATATTACACATAAATTACTATATCTTTAGTTATCAATGCGATTAAAAATAAAGTAAAGTCAAATACGACATAATACAATAATAATAATAATATCTTTGTCTTTTTGAGAAAATAGAATTAAGAAATAAAGATGGCAAGAATGAATGAGATTGTAAGATCATAATTACAATCATCACATTTATTTTCAAGAAAGCTTTTTGTTGTCTATCCGACAGCGCAGCGCAATGCAGCGCAGCACAGCGCAGCTTATTTATAAGCTTTCAATATAATTTCATATAAATTATTTAGTGAATATAATATCACAGATTTCATATTCTTGCTTCATTATTTCCTTCCAGCCGTGATAGGCTAAGAAAATTAATGTTCGTATTATTTGAACAAAGTTTCCTCCTATTTTGTAACATTAAGTCAAATGATGTTGAATTTTATCCGTAAATCGAACGGATTTTATATTTCCATTTTTGACATGCGCCGTGGTATTGTTGCGTAAGTTCGATTTAATCGGCGAAGTTTTTGATTTTACATCTTCTTTGGAACGATCTCTCTCGATATCTTCTAATAATACTGAATTTTTACAATCAATTTTTTCGATTACAGTAGTATTATTATTATTAACAGATCCATTCGAATTTTCACTTTCATTTTTACTATCCTTTAAATTTTTAACCAGCAACATACTTCTTATGTCAACGATAATATTTTGAACTCTATCTAAAGACTCGCTTATCGTGTTGTTGATTTCAGGATTTTTGCAACGTTGACATAGTATACTCAAAGCTTGCGTAGCTCGTTCTATCTGTAGTAGATAGGTGGACACGTTTTTGCGTTGTTGAGATTCAGATTCCTCTTCTTGTGTCGTAGAATCATGGATTGACGTATCCATAGATAATTGTTGAAAACTTTCATTTAAATGTTTCTTAACAGGTGTTAAATTGATAGATATTCTACTACTATTTAAAGAATCCTCAAACGTTTCCGTATCATCGTAAGATACCCAATCGTTTTCAGAATTTTTTAACTCCTTTAATGAATTTTCTATATCATAATCACGCAATTGATGAACCCAATCTAAAAATCTCATTGGTTCCCACAAGGTTTCTTTTTTACGATCCTTATCTCGAACACGAATCACGGGTCTCAGATTCTTATCTATAAGAGTTTGTTGTTGATTGAATTCCTAAAATAGAGAGAATACAAATAAATCATGTTTGTATTGTTGGAATGAAATTAAGTACGTTGTTATGATCAGTATAATTTACAATTCAAGGCTATTGAATTTTGTTATTATTATTGTAAGAGTATATTCCATTAATTCAGGGTTTTTAAGATTTTCATGACTGAAAATGTAATAAATTTTCGTTTTATATAATCTAATGACTATGAAATACAGTAAACAAGTTGGACAATCCTAATCATTATAACATTGAATACATACATAATTAATGCCAACTTCTCTGCATCGTTCAGTTGCTTCTCTAACGAGTATTTGCATCTCATGCAAGCTAATACCACCAGCTTTGATACTTTCAGCGCTACATTTGATTTTAAGGGCACTTTCAAAATCAGCAGTCGTTTCATTCAATATACATTCTAAATCTTGAAGAAAATTTGACTTGTATGGCGACACGTTTGATTTATTTTCCACTTGTTGAATCTCTTTAATTCTATTATTTATTTTTATTTCATTGGCTAGCATCTCCTTTTCTAATTCAAGTTCCTGTTTACGACGATTTATTTCTTCCAATGCTAACTTTTGTTCTTCCAATGTACTACCAAGTACCTCGATTTTATGTTCATAAGTAGATTTTTGAGAGCCAAGTTGTAGCTCAACTTCTCGCTTTGCATTTTCTAATTCCTTTATAGCTTTCTGTTTTGATTCCTCAAGTTCTGCTCTTAATCTAAACAATTTTAATAATAATATAATTATTATTAATATTACTATTATATTAAATAAATTGAATTTTATTCTACGATAAAAAAGAATTTACTTTTCTTCTTGTATTTTAAGTATTTCTTGATGAGCAAAGTCAAAGTCTATAGCTTGCGAAGAAATTTGTATGTTTCCAATATCGTCATGAGGATTACAAACTTTGAAATAATGATTTCCACCTATGACAAGTCTATCACCATGTCTCAAATGTATTTTGCCACTTATCACCTGTCAATAATAAATATACATGATTAAAGATATTATATTCAAACATAATAATAGTAATTATGTTTATAATAATAATAATAATAATAATAATAATAATAATAATAATAATAATAATAATAATAATATTATTATTATTATTATTATTATTATTATTATTATACTTTTAATATTACCTGACCATTCACAAAAGTATCACCATTCATCTCAGGCACTAGCATAAGCTTGCCGTTTTTATTTTCTATAGTACTATAATAAGAAAAAAAGGAAAAACATGAATTATAACACACAATATTATCCGATTTCTTACAAAATAAAAACAATTATAACGAATTAAAAAATAATTTTTTTACGAATCAAAATACGCAATAACGAAGACAAACCTATGATGCAACTTAACTTATATATATATATAAAAAAAACAAGAAAATAATATATTTCATAAACGTTCGTCTTATCAGTAGTAAATATTTTTCATTAGCATTTTGTTATTCCAATCGATAGTGTAGAATCGATAATTGTAAAAACAAGTCAGCGATGTAATCAATACATATAATCATGCATTAAATAGGATATGGTAGAAAGACAACCAAGCCTGGAGTCCGATGATGAAGGACATGATTACGTAAAGGTTTGGACGAGAAACGAGGTGTCGATGAAGGAAAACCAGGATTAATATCATAATCAGAAGTAAAATGTAAAATACGAAAATAGTAGTGAGGAAGAGTAATAATAGTATTTCTGGAAATTGTGGATTGATTGAAGTCCAAGACAGGATTAAGAGAAGAACATTCTCAATTGTTGAAGAGACACCATCACCCTACAAATCGAGAACTAACCAGTGCAATTTTCGAACAAGTGGCCCATCCAAAACAATATCCAATTGTGGTAATTGCTGAAATTTATCTGAATTTTCTGAGCGTTTTCCAATGCGTACCAACCCGGGTGGAATTAGATACAACAGTGTACCAGACAACATAGGATCAGCAGCAAGATTTATCAAATATGGTTGCTTATCTCTCTCACGTATATCTATTTCAACTGCGATTCCGCAACGTCTTAAATATTTCAGCTCTGAATTTTTCCTTTCTTCGGTTTCCTGCAATTTCTTCAAGTTGCTTCTGCAATCGAAATTCGCTGACCATTAAAGTTTTTATATCAGGTTAAATACATAAGTATTTTAGATATTAAGCATATAATTAAGAACCATTTCCGCATTCTTATTTAAAACCTTAAAAATGTAGATAATGCTCGTTGATAAATTATACTTAACACGTCAAATTCGAAGTAATTATTACACAACGTCAGCAGAAACATTATCATAAAAAATTAGTAAATAATTATGAAATGATATTATATTTTTTTTTGAAAAAATTTTGTTTTTTTTCTTTATAGTTTTCCTTGCTTTTTATCCACTATAAACTTACTTTTGAGTAGCAACCAGTTGTTCCTCTGTTTTTTTCAATTGTTCCTTTAATCTGTTTATTTCTTCTTGCTTTCGTACGATTTCTTGACGATCTTTGACGTTTGGTTCAATACCAGTTGAATGATCCATCCGATTACGTGGACTAATTCTGAGTTGTCTTTCATATCCTTCACGAACTCCTCGTAATCGTAAAACTTCTGCTTTTAATTCGCTAGAATATTTGGAGGTATAACATTTTCATTCTAATTAATATAAATCATATAATAATATGCGTACATACAAATGTACAAAAAAAAAGAAAAATTACCGAATTAATCTGTCATGTGGATCTTCGTTAATTCGAATACGATTAACAATAGCTCTAGCCTGAGATGCATATCGAAGGGTTGCTAAGGTTTCTTCGAGATGAATATTAGCTGGTGAAACTGTTCCTAACATTGCTGTCCGAGAATTTCCACCCAGGCTTTCCTAGAAAATGAAAACTAATTTCAGTACATGTGTTTTAAATATTGATTTTTATCTAAGAGAACCATTCTATGTATTATAAGAATATATTTTAATTCAAATATATTGAAATGTGTGTTTTATTTAGTTGAGATCATAAATAGTAAGTTTAAGAAATTGTGTTTATGGTTGAAAGTAAATTTTTAATTTAATTATTATTATTAATTAATTAATTATAATTAATTATTATTATTTTTATCTAATTATTATTGTTATCTTAAAACTAATTTCAGTAAATGTGTTTTAAATATTGATTGTTATCTAAGAGAACCATTCTATGTATTATAAGGAAATATTTTAATCCAAGTATATTGAAATGTGTGTTTTATTTGAGATCATAAACAGTAAGTTTAAGAAATTGTGTTTATGGTTGAAAGTAAATTTTTAATTTAATTATTATTATTATCTTAAGTACTTAATAAGTGACAATAAACTTTTTTTCTTTTCTTTTTATCATTATCTTCAAAGATAGCTTTTTTATAATCTTATATGGGATTACGTTGATGACAAGATATACTATATTTTTTTGCCGAAGATTAACATCGCAAATTTCTTTTTTCAAAAACACAATTTTTATTATTTATATTTAACACATTTATATATACGTGTATAAATTGTATTTCAATAGGAGAGAAAACTGGTTCATTTGCGTTATGAGTTCTAACAAATAAAAGGCCGTATCTAAATAATAGCTTCGTTCTATTTTCTCCATCAGAAGAGAAGAAAAAAAAAAGATTCAAGGACAATTAGTTGAAAGTCTAATCCTGATGTAAAATTTATCATTGTTGCAGTTACGTGTTATGTGTAATCATCACACACACACACACACACATTTATATTATATATGTATAAACATTTTCAAATAAAAGCGTAATTAGAAAAGAGAATTCTTGTGCTTCCTATGGAAGGGAACGTCCAGGTTTAACAATTTTCCAATAATTTTATAAAAATAACAATAACATTGATTAACAAAAAAAAAAACAAAAAGAAAAAACACATTACGAACCGTATAAATGAAAGAGATATAAACAACCAGCATTAAAAAAGAAAAAACATTTTAATCGAACTGACTCTATGAAATATTTACAAGTTTAATTAGAATATAAAAATTAGCATTGTTAATATCGCGAATAATAAATTGGTGTCTTCTTTCCTTTTATTGATAAACAAATATACATATACAATCAATTGTAATCAAAATTTGAATAAACAAAAATGAAAGCTGTGGAAATTGTCGCGATTTGAGTGAAGAAAAAAAAAAGAAAAAAGAAAAAAAAATAAATAAATTACGGGAAAAATAATAATCAATAAAAAGAAATAAAAAAGAAGAGGAAAATAAAATGAACAAGTTTATCAAAGCGTGTTAGTCATTGAAAGAAAGAGAGAAGACGTTTTTCAAGTGTACGCGTAGTACCAGTATGAATGGAAGGGGTAAATCATCAAGGACAAGGAGACGCGATACTAAAGAAGAGTGAGAGGGAAGTTGTAGGAAAATGCAGTGGTAGGGAAGACTATATAGAACGGAAAAAGGTAAAAGAGAGAGAAAGAGAGAGAGAGAGAGAGAGAGATCGATAGGCTAAACATACGTGCCGTCAACGAGGTTCGCCAGTTTAAAACAAGACGTTCGAAGAGACTTTACGTTCATTCGTTGTTCAGTAATTGTAACATAGCACAATATTATTATTGTTATTATCGTTATAATATCTTTATTCGAGAAAAACATTAACGAATACACAATATCAAACAAAACAATAATTTATTGTACAATCGAAAGATCTAAGCTGGTCTCGGCTGACCTGATTAAAAAAAACACACGAAAAATAGTAAACAAATTTTTGAAAGAAGAAGAAGAAGGAGCAGGAGTTAGGAGGAGGAGACAGACAACAGTTTCTAGAGCACAGAGAAATAATACATCCTTGAGTTTTAATATCTCCAAGAAACATGCCATTGAGTTAACTATGCTAATTATTACGAGCTAATTGTGATACTAGAGTTGAAAGAAGGAGTAACTCAAATGCTTGCGAAACTCATTTGAGAGTATAACGCACAAACAACGTAATACAATAACAAGATAGTTATAGATATATATATATATATATATTTCACAGAAATAAATTAATTATGGATCTCGTTTATATTCCTGAAGTATTAACTTATGGATCGTTCAGGAGCCCATTATATCATGATTTCGAGCAACCTTGGAACAAGAATTATTTTGGACACGGTATGTATAGTATTTGTTGTTAGAAACAATTTAAATTTCCCGGGTTTTTCGCTCAGCTACTTGTATTATCGAATTTGCAAAGAATTTTGTGTATCGCGCGCGATATAATTGATTATTTTCTTTTTTTTGTTTTTTTGGATCTATTTAACTTAATCAAAAAAAGATGTAATATTTATAATGTATGAAATCAAGATGAGTCATAAAGCGTAATTGGAAATTGGCGCTTATTTCGATACATTGGCATATCTATTTTGGATTCATTTAAAAATACACGATTGTTTACTACTATCATCACAAGATCTAGTTACTGCATCTATATATACAATATATTGAACTTGATAAATAATATATATAGATATAATCATATTACGCGAAAACTTATTTTCACTTAAATATTTCACTTTGATAATCAAATTTTTGAATGTTAATAAAATAAATGTGTGTGCACAAATTTTTCATATATATATAATATACTTTTATATAATTATATCAAAGTATAATTGTATAATTATTTTTGCATATAATATACGTATATGTATGTATTACATTGTTTAACACATTGAAGTTTGTTTAATATTAAAATTATCTCTTAGACCGGCAATGAGATATATCTATCGTTTAGTACTTCAATTTTGTTATCTTAAGATATTATCAAGATATTATTAACCCTTTGCACTCGAGGCCTTTTTCGCTTGCGCGAACCAGCAACTCGAGACGATTTCGGCCACAAATTAAGTAGACATTTTACAGGTACATTAAAAACATTTATAAACAAACAAGCGTATAGAAATAATAAAATATCATCAGTTTATTCATTTATATGTAGAAAAAAACAAACTTTGATAAATACTACACTCTGTAATTAGTTTTGTTGTGATATTTAATGAAACTTGAAATCAGCCGGGCGCCGTATCGGCGCCGCTCGAGTTGACGCTTGAAATCGGCCGTCAAAATGTTAAACAATCTTATTGAAAATAGTTACTGACTTTAAAATATTGTAAAATATTATACAATCGCGTATTATTTCATTTCTCGTTCCGATAGATTAATCATTTCCGTTACGATAAATTGGTCTTATTAATAAGGTTGAATAAAAGAAATGTAAAAGAGATAATGTTGCCTTTGATAGAATTATTGCAGGAATAATAAAATCGTTTGTTCGCTTTCCCTATCTTTCTCTCTTTCCGTTCGTATCATTCGACTTTCATTTTTTGTTTACATTTGTTCTTAACTTTTTATTATCTCTGTGAATGTGGAAAAATTTGTTGTTCATTTTTACTAAAAGCTATTGCATTATTTTTTCAATTTATTCCCAATATGTTTTACAACAAATTACGAATAATTTCCAAAAACTAAGTACTTAAGTACTTAGTTTTACTTTTGTTGGTTTTTAAAAACCAACAAAAAAAAATTTGATATCAAGATTTAAATATCAATATTTGGATTTGACGATGTTTCGATAGAATCTATTTCATTTTGTTTCATATTATCGGAAAAAGATAAAAATGTAACTTTAACAATAAATTAAAATTGATTACTTATCGGTAATTGTTTAATTAGGACTTGAAAACATTGGAAACACTGTATTTTATCATTGTCCATTGATATATAGATAAGAAAGCTTAAAGTGCACAATTAAATAAAAATTTTCGAAAAATTAAAAAAAAAAAAAACAAAAATAAAAATAAAGAATAGACGAAAAAATATAGAATTCAATATAACGGATAAGACGAAGTCGACGATAGATAAGATAGAATAAGAAATAACAAAAAAATTTCAAGATAATCGTATTCTTTCAACGTGTATCTTATAATTTTAATTTTGTATTTCTTACAATTGTACTTTTTCATAAATATTAAACGAAATAAGAAAGAGAGATAGAGAGACAAAGAAAAAAATGATTAACTTATATTTTCTTTTTAGAAAGATTTAAAAATTAAAATTTCGTACATTTTGTTATCGACTAAATGTCCATCATTTTGATTGATATTTTCTGATTAAAATTAGATTTAATAATAAACTTGATTTCGTATTGATTCAATGTAACAACGCTTCGATAATATTTAATTATCTAATCAAATCTCTACTACAATTTAATGCACGACATGCATTTATCATGCAAAAAAAAATTAAAAAAAAAAAAAAAAAATAAAAAAAAAAAAAAAGAAAAATAAAAAAAAAATAAAAGAAAAAAAAAGAAAAACCAATTTTGAAACGTAAAACGAGTTTTCGAATCAAACGACATAATTAATTGCAATACTATATTCGATGTTTATATGCACGTACGATACTTTTAAAAATATCTCAAAAGAAAATAATTTACGCGTGATTAATTGAAAATGATGAAAATATTGCACAATCGATGAAAATTAGTAACCATTACGATCTAATATTACCCTGTGACCTTTCATCATTTTTGCATATTTTATTTAATTCTCTCTTTGAAAATTTCTATTACTCATTCTTCATTCATTTTCTCCTTATTTTACCTTCAATCAGTTCTATGTTACTCTTCGTATCTATTTCCTTAACTTGTTTATCGAGAAAGGGTTGCGTGTTCGTAACGCGCGTACTATCGCGCTTTTTCATATAATAATATACGTAGTATTCTATTTCTGGATGGCCTGTTTACCGAAGGTGCGTTGCGCTCAAGTGCCATTTACAATTTCGTCTGTGATATCTTATTTTATTTTTTTTTTTTATTTTTTTTTCCCAACAAAAAGTAAAGATATTTTTAATTATTAATTAAATATAATATAAATAAATAATAAATATAATAATAAATAAATAAATATAATAAATATAATAAATATAATAAATATATAAAATAATAATAAATATAATAAATATATTATATTTTTTAATTTATAATTTTATGTTGATAAGATTAACTTTTATATTTTATATTTTATATTAACACATTGATATATATCAATGTGGTTTCTTTTCTATCTTTAGGGTATAAAAAAGGTATGCGTGGACCATTCGAGACGAGAGGACTCAGTTATATGCAAAGTAGAGATTGTTATGCGTTCTAAAAATAGATCTCTCTCTCTCTCTCTCTCTCTTTTTCTTTCAGTGGAAAAACACAATTGGTTGCCCTCGTCGCACAAACGCAAATATACATTTATTAATCTACTATAAAGTAAAAATGATTTTTTATCTTCGAGTTAACTAAAAAAATACAGTTATACAAGATTGAAAATTTTACTATGCACATACCACAGTTGCATATGCATATGCGTATTATTATCCCGTAACAACCTTATGAAAAAAAAATGAAAAACAAGAAATAGCACCCAACTCCTCCAGTTTCTACGTCATTGCTTTCGAAGCTTTAATCTTATGATTATGTAATACATTCATTAGAATTTCATTAGTATTTCATTAGAATTTCATTAGAATCTTCGTTCTTGTGGATTTTCGGCAAAAAAAAAAATCAATCGATCATTAATTTTGTTTTTCCTCTTATGATAAAACACAACGTTTTTTCATAATAATTGATGGACTAACGATGTAAATATTGAAATTTCGTAAAAATGAGTACCGTCTGACTAAAAGTACGCATGTAATGTAACAATTTGAACACAATTTGAACACAATTTGAACACAATTTGGACACAATTTGGACACAATTTGAAGAAATTTTCTACGCAGAAAGATATACTTCGTTCGTCGGTACAAACGTGTATTCCGAGTTAATGCTATTTTACAAAGAGATATCGAAAAACCGGTTTTCCTTGCTAATTCTCTTCGTAGTATAGAGAAACACCACGAAAATCGATGTTATGAAAACATGATATGTACGACGAAGATAATAAGCCACTGCTGCAACAGACTTTGAATTTTGTTGTTTGTGTTTTAATTTTAGACCGGTCGACTAGTAGATGCCAGCGTCTTCAAAATAGGCACAAACAACAAATAAGACGCAAGATTTCATCACAGAGGGAAAAAGCGTCGAAAAATTGTCACCTAGGTCGGGAAAATAAACGAACGGAAGTTGGCAGCTTTACAATTATGCAACAAAATCGAGAAAAAAAGAGGTTTATTGCCGGCGATAGTCACAGGAAATCGAAGAGATCGTGATGAGTGTGGAGGGGATGAAGAGTAGAAGATGGGAGAGGGAAGTGAGTAGGGGTAGTAGGGAAGGGGGGGGGAGAGGGGGGAGGAGGAGAGCAAGGGGGGGAAAAGAATTAAGAGGAGGGAGAATGGGGGGGGGGGGAAGAGAGAAGAAAATGAATCGGAAATAAATGAGAGAGAACAAATCTATCGATAAAACGCAAGACATTAACGTATCGTCAATTAATAACAACGATCAAACATTGTTGTCCAAAGAGGAAGAAGAAAAGCGTGCAAAGAAATGCATGACGCAAAAGTGAAACTGCCCGAAGAAATTCAAAGTCGTGCCAGGACAAATTAATTCGCGTGGTTTTTAGAGATTTTTTTTTTTTTTTTTAAATTCTAAAGAACTCTTCAATGAAAGAGAAAAAAAAAATAGAAGAAGGAAGAGAGAAGAAAAGATAAAGAAAAAACACGGTTTTATACGTATAAATTAAAAAAGGAACAGAAAAAAAAAGAAAAACAAACAAAGCATATTAACTTTTCGTGTTTACAAATATATATCTTCCTTCTTTTTATCTTATCGTAAATTTAAGAGAGAGAAAAAAGGATTACGTAACCTCATTATTTAGACCTTATCTTATTTCTTCATTATTAATATTATCTTATGGATATATTTATTCAGCTAAATACACACACCCACACCCACACCCATATATTATATATTCATTTTCCATATAAAAATCGTAGTTGTAAAATTGGTCTAATTTTTGTATTTTAATGTTATCAATGCGAATATGAAAAAGCAATTATCTTGTGCCAAATTTAGATTATTCATTGCCATTTTTAATCGTATGCGAAATAACAAAGATTATATTGATCCTAACTATAATATTTGATTTAGAGAATACTGCAATAAGACTGAATGAGTAATAATCAGTACAAATATATTAAATCTTTACCATTTTTAATGAATCATAACAAATGCAATCATCCAATTGCTATTCTCGACAATAATAATCGAATTTACAATAATTCATTATTTCATTTTCTATACGAACTAAATTATTATATTAAAAAAAAAAAAAAAAAGAAATAATTCGTAGAACTTTTTCATCTATAACATATTGTAAATAAGATAAATATTCTAATAATTCTTCGCATTTAACATTATTGTTATTATCGAATAAAATAATAAAATAATCAAGAAAACCTTTCTTTTTTTTGTTTTTGTTTTTTTCCACTATATTTTTGAGATCTAACAAATATAATAATAAACGTTATAGAACGTTATCGTAAATTAATTAAAGTAATTATTTCATTGAAATTACATATACATACATAGATGAATCGCGTTGAAAATATTTCGAACAAATTATTCTATATAAATTTGAAATTTAAAGTTATATTTAGAGCAAAGAGAGAGAGAAAAACAATACGTGAAGGACCCCAAGGGCGCATGTGTCGCGTAACGACACGTGTTCTCATTTCAAGTTATTTCGAAACGTAAGAGAAATAATAAATATCCGAGAATTAAATGTAAGATAAGCAAACGATTATACTGTTATACAGTTTTTAAATAGAATGATAATTATTGAAATAATATCAACTATCTCAAGTACGTTAATAACAAAATATTATCGGTCATATTGTAAAAAAATAATTGCAAATGGATTCGGAAGAAGATAAAAAAAAAAAAAAAAAAAACAAAACAAAAAAAAATAATTATATTTCTTATCGAGTCTATCTGCGTATATTTGTATTATCTACGAACCATTTTGTGAGAAAGTACGTAAAAGGTTCGAATGAACCTACGTGAGCAGGCTCACGTAGCACCACCCAGTCAATGATGACTAACACTAAACCAACGAGCATAATACGTCCTTAATATCGTTTATATTAACACAACTACGCTCTTATAATCAACTCAATCAATTCAATCAAGTCAAAACACAATTATATTTTTATAACCTTTTCTAACTCGATTTTTTATTCTCTATTTAAAGATTATGTAATATAAAAAGGTTTATTATTATTTTTATTATCATAATTAAACTTCAGACGATTAAATATTTTTAAAAACAATGCAGTTTTTTTTTCCAAAGTTGATTTTAGTTTTTCAACTTTATAGCAAGTATGAGTTTATATTTAAAAATCTTTTGAAATATTTCACATGTATGAAGTTATGTAATTAACTTATTTATTTTGAGACGATAAAGCATGATAAAGCGAGATAAAGCATATAATACAGATACGTTGTATGTATAGAATGTTCTATAACTGGTGATTTATTCAGTTTCATTCTCTTGTATCTGTTTTACTCTTATGCCTATAAAATAAGGCTTTTAGTTTCCAAGATTTCGAGCTCGGTCAAATGTATACGTACTCGACAAATTTTCACACAAATTTTCAAATTTATTTTTATCTAAAATAAAGTATTATATAGAAAAATTTGATTCTACATTATTAACTTTTTCATGTAAAATCATCTCCTGCTCGTTTGTATCACCAGTTACAGCACACCCTATATATGCATGACTTCAAAGTTATATACCGTTACAAAGGGTTAAGATAATTTAAGCGTAATTGGACCAAATTATACATAAACTTTCTATATAAAATATAATATAATTATTTAAACAGAATATTTTTTTTGTAATCTGTATTTTGCAACAACAACAAAATTACCAATATCTCAAGCTATTCTTCTATGAAACAATTATTAAAACTATAAAGCTGTAATTTCATTTTAGACTTATAAACTAAAAGAAAATTCAAAGTAATATTTATTATGCTACCATTAATAAACATTGTAAGGAAGTAATAAAAAAGTATAAAATCTAATGAATTATTTAATAGAAATAAAACTATTAATTTTATAAATTAAAATTTTCAAATGAAATTTATTCAATTTTAAATCATTGAGAGTCGCGGTAGCTTTAAGTATAATTTGGACCAATTTATATTTATTTTGTTTATAATGATAAATACAAATACAAATGATACAAATACAAATACATACAAATGATAAAATGTACTCACTTTTAACAGCCATGTTAGAACAGATTCTCGGTATGGAACAAAACCCCTTTTGCGGTTGCTAGTACTTTCTGCAAGGCACGCGATCACTTTCCCCAGAGTAAGAAGAGATTTATTAATAGATACACCTTCCTATTAAAGAAATAGAATGACGAATTTTAAATATTGGATTTATTGTGTACCATTCCATCTCTTTATGCATACATACAAATACGCACACACATACCTTTAATCTATTTCCACTGGCACAAGTTTGACTTAATCTTTCGCTACCAGCTAAATCAACTAAATTTATTTTGCTACGTCGACTTGCATCACTGGATGAACATTTCAAATCGTTCAATTGTGTTTGAGTTAATATAATACTGAAAATACTATGAGATCTTGAACTTTTTTCATTCATACCAGTTGCCGCTGTTGCTCTCTGAGAATTGCCTACTTTTAACCAAATCTAAAACGAACATGTATATATCGATACAAATCTTGAAGCATTAATAAATTTAAAGTATAAGTATATATATCTATGTCTCCGATTGTAATTATTATATATTTAGTAATAAAAAATTGTGTACAAATACCTGTAAATCTTTATAATTTTTAATACAATGCTGACTTAAATCTACAATATAAGGACCAAAAACTGGATGTTCTCTAACTTTAAGAGCAGTTCTTTTATCTCCATTTGTAGTACTTGCCAAAAGATCATGTATCTTTTCGTTGTAAATTTCAAAATAACTTATCTCCACTGTTGTCTTATAACTTTTGTTATCGGGTATTCGTGTAAAGATTTCCTGACAAAAACGTGGTATAATACCAGCCTCTTTATCGAGACCCATGGAATTTTCTTGAAACGATTCGATACCCATCATGCTATAACTTTTACCAGATCCCGTTTGACCGTATGCGAACAGGCATACGTTGTAACCTTCAAATGCATTTTGTATTAACGGTAGTGCCATGGTATTAAAAATAACTTCTTGACTAGCGTGTCTAGGCATCGATGAATCAGAATAAGAAGCAAAACAGTGATCGTACATAAATTTATGTAGCGATGTTTCACAATCAACGATAATACTTTGTCCATCGATATTAATAATTGAGGCAATTTTTACTTCACTTAATTCTCTGTAAAGATAATAATGTCATTGTATTACACATGTACAATGATAAAAGATATATTATTTTCATTATTTTGTCAAATTACTATACAAGAAAATATCAAAATAAAAAACTGAAAATATATACATTGAATGGACTGACTTACTTTAAATTTAACGGTCTCACACGTATACCCACTGTTAAATTACTATTTTCACCTTCGATACCTTCATCGATACCACCATCATTAGATTTAATACTAGGTGTTTCCAGTTGTACTCTACTAAAACAATCAGGAGTCGCTTGCGATAAATTGTGATCACTGTGATATTTTTTAGTAGGAGTCTTTGTGGTAGATAATACATTCATCTTAGTATTACGTGGAGTTAAACACGTTTTATGTTGTTTTGGCGTATGTAAATGTCCAGAAGCAGCTTTATTACCAGATATTCTTGATGTGGATTCTGTCTTAACAGGAGTTTTTGCTACATTACCACATATGAAAGAATCATGATTTAATAATGCACTTGTAGATTTCGAATGTGTATCATCAACGTTGGAAGAATTCTTTGATGGGTCAAGAAACTGTGAAATCTCATTCTTAGTATATAACTTTTGTTTCTTATGTAACGATTGTATTTTTTTATTTTGATTTTTAACAACGTGTGACTCAGGAAATAGATCACGGTGTAATGCTCTTGATCTGTAAAATGCATTTTTTAATTAAAATAAATAAATAATATCATTATACAACAGACCTTCAATATATGCGAATATTTATTATGAATCACGAAATTTATAAATATATATTTATACATATAAAATATAATATTAAATAAAATAAAATTATACTCCTCGTGTTTGTGATTGATAAAAATGTGATAACAATTGTAGCTTACACATCTTTTTTAGGAGATTTATTTTCTTTATCGAATTTTATCGGTGACATAGAAAATATTGCATCACAAAATCCATGTGGACTAGATTTCGACACATTGTGTGACATTTTAATTAATTATACAAAACTCTTTTTTACAAGACAAACTAATGAAGAAGAAAACGAATCTAAACTATTTCGTTTCAACTAAACAAATTCACTGAATCCCGCTCTTCTGACAGTTGCATTTAACCTTTGACTATAACAAGAATCGACACTAAAATATTTTATTATAAACTTACGCTATTAGATGTTTTACGATATACTTTTCTCTCTAAAGCTATAATAATTATTATTTAATTAATTTCTTTTAATAAATGATCGTTAATAATAATAAAAAACATAACGATTAGTTTTTGAAATATAAATCAATTTCCCTATACATTAAATCTAATATTCTGACCAATGATTTGAGTCAACGCTAAAATATTACCTAGTATTATCTTCAGAAAATTTTATTAAACAAGGCTGTATAGTAAATGAAATGTACTACCAAAGAATACCAGAAGTACATAGAAGCACACAAGTCCTCTTTTTTATGTACCTAGTTTCATTTTAGTTACTACCGGGACCACCAGTGGGCGATAGTAGGTAGAATATTATAGCGTTATAAACTATATTTAAATAATTAAGTAAATGAAGTAAAAAATATTGTATATATATTTCATTATTAATTAAAACAATCAATGATATAATAATCTTACAAACTTAACAAAATCTTTGGACAAAAAAATAAAAAGAAAGAACACAGTGTTCGCGTTGCTACCGCTGAGTTAAGAGAGCGCGTGTGTCATTCGGTGGTTGAGAAGGAAGAGAGCGAATAGCGTGAGTGCTTCAACTACGTAGGGTTCTTTTGGTGTTGAGTTCCACCGCCAGAGGCGTGGCAGTAGAGAGGCGATGGCCACAATACTATTGAGTTGGCAAGAAAGTAATTTCGGTTTTGCAAGGATAGTTTTTTCGGAAAAGAAATTTTGTTGCTAGGATAGTAATGAACTTTTAGGTTTTCTTTAGCTATGGCCAATGAGTAGGATGCCACTGGTGATTAATGTCTAGTAATATTTATTCGACTCGATAACAATAATAGAAATTATATAAAGTAATTGTACATATAATGTTCAATTACGTGCTTTGTATAGCTAAGCATAAAAGATCTGACTGACTAGATCGGAAAAAGAAAACTGACTGACAGAAGAAGAAGACCAACCACGTGGTCCCACGTGGTCATGTCACCAGCTCCGGCGCTCGTGATGCCCTCTATGTCGATCGAGTTGCCATCTGATGTTACTAGCTGGACTTGGCTGCGACGCTACAAACTTATGTAGTCTAAAACGAGTATTCGAACTAACGACAAGAGAATTTGAATATCAAATTTCTTATTTTAATTTAATACTACGTTATTCAATTTATAATGGAGTATAAATTTTTATTTGAACATATCAACGTGGAAAGTGTTAAAATAGTGGAAATATTAATATCAAATATAATTTATTTATCACCCATTATCGTAATCATTTATATGATGAAAAGAAGATATAACAAAACTTGTGAGAGAGATATGAGTACTGGAAAACAGCCAGATTTTTCTTTGAAAAGAAATGAAAACTTAGAGAAATTGAAATTGGAAAAAGAGGATAAGTCTCATTTTAAAGATAATTTTTATAAATTACTTTCTGAATTCAAGGAAACTACGTCAAATGGGTCTCATTTTGAAGATAATTTTAATAAATTACTTTCTGAATTCAAGAAAACTACGTCAAATGAGTCTTATTTTACAGATGATTTTTATAATTTACTTTCTGAATTCAATGAAACTACGTCAAATAAGTCTTATTTTACAGATGACTTTGATAATTTACATTCTGAATTCAATGAAATTACGCCATATAAACAATTTGGCAAATACGTATCTTTGGAGTTGGATTGCTTAAAATTCCAATCAAATAAAGAAAAATTAAAACAAGAAATAAGGAAAGCAATCATACAGATTAAAGAAGAAGAAGTTAACAAGAGATATTTAATTGATAATGAAAAGAAAATAAATTAAATTGAAATTAAAGAAAAAATTAAAAAAGCGACAGAATGATCGTAAAAGTTTACTTGAAAATAAAAGATTAAATCTTGAAAATTTATTCATTTATACAAATTTATGATACTAAAGCTAAATAGCAATTAAAAATAAAAAATTAAATAATACTTTTTTGAATTAACACTATGATTATCATCACTATGATTAACACTATGGATTATCATTTATTCCGAAGTTTACAAAACTTCTTAAATGGTAAAAATTTCAGTAATAACGATGACCTCAAATCGCACTTAGTTGAGGTTTCTGCTATTAAGGATCAGAAATTCTATGAGCCGCAGGATCATAGAGTTATCAGAAAGATGGCAGAAGGTCGTCGAACAAAATGGAAGATATTATAAGACTGATTAAAGTTCATATTTTGTATAAAAAATTTGAGTTTTATTTCACACTAAAAACCCGAAATTACTTTCTTTCCAACTCAATATATTCTTCATAGATTGTATAGTCATCGCCCATTGCTGGTCCCGGTAGTAATTAAAATGAAACTGGGTAGATAAAAAACATGACTTATGAGCTTCTATGTACTTCTATATTCTTTGGTTCCACATTGTTAACTTAATTATTTTATAGATAGCAGAAAAATGTTAAAAATTCAAACGAAATCGCGTTACAAATATTATAATGAATCAAATTAATTTATTTACGATATCAAAATGTGTGATAGACACATCTGTTCATTATAAATTAATTCATCTTATGAATCGAACATCTAAGATACTTCAAATTTCAGAGAATTTAATGCTGAAAAGTGCTGCACATCTCTGAAATGTCCTCGTCAATATTTTTTATACTTAGAGTGAACCAATTTAAATGATGCTTTTATCAAAATAAAAATACTCTTTTTCCTAGATATTAAATACTGTAACATGTTTTCCCTTGCTCGGTAAACATGATGATTCATAGAAGAGACCAAATAACTCTTGTCGAACATGGAAACTGCATAAAATAAATGTGATCAATGATCCAGGATATCTCTAAAAGGAAAGTGGATTGCAACTTAAAGAAGATATATCGTAGAAAAAGAAATAAACCATTATGAAATGAATTTAATTTTAACATTATACATCCTGTGACAAAAATGTAATGCTTTCATTCTTTTTTACTGCATGTTGTTGACTGTTGGTTGTAATAAACTGTGTTCTTATTCTTTTACAGAGCGATTACCTTACAATTATTTTAATAATAATAATAGTATAATATTAATATTATCATATCGGAGCAATTCACATAACCGTCCGTAGTAGTAGTACGAAAATGGGCGAATGTTTGTTTTCTTATTCATTTTCTTCTTATTTTCTTTTTTCTTCGTTTTTTTTTTATTCTTCCTTATTCATTATTATTATTCATTATTATTATTATTTTATTATTATTATTTTATTATTATTATTATTATTATTATTATTAATATTATTATCATTACTTTTTTATTTCATTATTTTAATTCGCATTATGAATTTCGATTCTCGTTTTATGTATTTAAATAATATTTACGCTCTATATATTTCACTCGATGACTAAAATACCACACGTAGCAAAGCAGTACGTGTTTTAGCGCAAACATTTCTCGCGACGCGACACACATTTGGGGGGCGTCACTTTTAAAAAGTGAAAAAATCTGTAAAAACGTGAATCTTCGATTCTACGACGAATATAGGACAGTAAATAGCACTGCTGTACTGTACTTGTTTTACTGTACTGTACTGTTGATGTTGCTGCTGCTGCTGTTGCCGTTTCTGTTGCTGTTACTGGTTGATTCTGCTTATGGTGATAGTAGTGGTGTTGACTTTTTTTTATTTTTTTTTATTTATGCTTGATTTTTTGTTTTTTTAAGGGAAAGGAGATTGTGTTTTTCTTATCGCTTGATGATTTCTCTCAATAATAGCAATTGTTTTGGATTCGCTGGATTAAACTCCTAATTCCTGTCGGTGGCTCGAAGCTTCTCTTCGACAGCTTCCTCCGAGGCCTCCGAAAGGTCTGTCGCCTGTATGTACTTTTGCACCCCTACTAATGATTTCTTCAAGGCATCAAACGAACTAGAATACAACATCTTCTTCTTGACTTTGGCCGTGTCAGGACACCACGACATCAAGAAAAGTTTTTGTTTTTTGGAAGCCTAGAAAAAAAATCATCAGAACATTAGAAAAGAAAACAGAAATTTAAAAGAAATTTATTCAATCGCGTCACACTCGGGGACAATGATAAAAATTGATTTAACCGATGTCTCATCAAAAGCTAACGTGATAAACCTGATAAGGTGGTGACTATTCAAAGTAACTAATCTTCTATCTCTTTCACTCTAATCATAATTACATATCATCAGACGCATACGTAGAGTAGTACTTGATTCTCATATTATCAACGATATCTTTCATTTGTTATTTTTATTCAATTACTACTCTCTAAGTCTTTTCTCCTTTTAAGGGAAACGATGCAGCAGCATTTCTATTGTTGTCATTGAGACAAAATTACTAACTCTTGTCACCGAAATCCACGTGTTACTTACGTTAGATGCGTTTAGATGATTAGATGAGTCATTGTTACTCTTTTGGACTACACTGCATTATATATCCAAGTAATTTATATATAAAAATGACAAAAAAAAAAGAGATCGATTGAAGAAAGTTAATTGAATGTTTTGTTTCCTTACTTCGGAAGTACCCTGACACTGATGGGTATATTCGAAGTCGAAAAGACCATAACGGCATTCTCCGCTTCCGCCCTTCTGCAAGTCTTCGAGAAAAGCATCGTAGGCCGCGTCACGAGGTCCAATTACTTCAACGTCAATCTGTTTTTCATCTTTGATGTAAAAGATCACGTATCGGTGCTTTTTGTCCTTCTTTATTTCTTCGTACGTCGTCTTGCATACGTCCGCCACGGTTACTCCTGATGCCTGAAACAAATCAAAGGAAATTATGAAAAATCTGCTTCACCTTTTTCTGTGTGTTCTCCAATAAATTAAATAATACATATATAATGATTACCTGTGACGGGCATATTTTCATATATTATTTTTTTCTATTTTGATCTGTCTATAAAATATGTGCATATATATATAAATATCATATTTTTTCATTGCCAATGATAAATATAGAGTTGGTTTATAATCTTATAACATTCAACATATTGGCAGGAAGAATCGACGAGTAGAAACTGCAAGAGTTGCAGTTGCATAACTCAAACGGACAGAGGGAGAGAGAGAAGAAGAGAAAGAGATGAAAACATTTATATAAATGAAGCGCACCTGTTGGTGTCGATATCCACCAACCACCATCCTTACAATGCCAGATAGATACTTGTTTTCCATTAGAAATTACTAAGTAATTTATACTTCACAATTGTATTACTAACAAAATAATATAACAAAAAGAAAAAAAAAAAAATAATCTATCAGAGGTAATTTGTAAAATATCTAGTTAATAAGACGATCTTTCGAAATATAAATATTTTACATGGTTGTAAATTAAATTAAATTAAAAGTAAAAAAAAAAAAATACGTGACAAAATTCAGATGAAGATGAAGAACAATTTGAAAAAGTTAAAATCTTGCTTGAGAAACGTTGTCGAACGTTACAGGAATAAATACTTCCCACGCACGAATCATTCAATTCTCTTTTAAAGTTTTAAAAAAGAGAGAGAGAGATAGAGTCAGTTTCTAAAGTTATACCCTTGCGATCTTTGCTAAAACACGTGCCACGAACAAGAACACGACGAGAGAAAACAAATATAAAACTAAGAGAATGTACAACCATTACGTGCATATAAATATTTATATGAATCGACGTTGACACGAAAGAAAATGTTAAAATTGTGTTTACAAAAATTAAATAATAAAAACATTTGTCAAAATAATAGTTTTTTTTTTACGTCAGCGTTTATCAGTTATCAATAAGGTAGAATCGGTTAGACTTTAAATCGTACGAAATGTTTAATTACAAAATGACGTCACACACACACACACACGCACACAGATCTAGAGTGAAAGGTTCGAATTCTTCTCGATTCTGATCAATTAGATAAAACAATGAGTGCAAAAATCATCGATTTGGAAATAAGCTTTCTCAAATTATCGTAGAAACGATCGAGAAATGTGTTAATACTATCCATACTTTCTCGTTTCAAATCACAAAAGCCTATACAACCAACTTTTTTTTATATTTTATTCAAATTTTATTGAATAATAATAAATTTATAATATAAATATAATAAATTTAATAATAAAAATATAATAATAAATATATAAATAATAAAATATATATATAAAATAATAAATTTAATAATAAAAATATAATAAATTTATTCAATATTATTATTGAAAAAGAATTTAATCGACATATTGTGTATGAAATATATCATTGATTATTTTATTTAAAACAAAAAAATAAAATGTATTTTCAAATACACCTTGACGTTTTTCATCGACATTGAATATACCTATCTCCTTCCATTTCTCTTTCTTAAAACTGCTAGTAATGTGTGTGTCGTTTAATAGCAATGAGTCACAACCGACATACATACTAAAAAAAAAAAAAAAAAATAGAGAAAAGAGAGAGAGAGACAATAAAAGCTTGCATTGTTTCCCTACCATATGCAAGCAACCAAGTCTAACAATGCAATGCAAAGATAAATTTTATTGTATTTTGGTTCTTTAAATCAAAGAAACTAACTTATTGATCCTCGCTAAGGCATTGATAGGAATGATTTTGACTAACGTTGTCTTGACTACGCGCCCGCCTATTATTTGCCATTACAATCTACCAATCATTATATTCTGGCACATTCTTAGACATTTTTTTTATGTCTTTAAATAATTAAATTTTAAATAAAATATAATAAATATAATCGCAAATATCCAATGTCTTAAATTCCTACATTGATATTTAGTTCGGACTTTTCTGAAAAAAAAAGTCTTCGAGAATTCAATGACCGGTCGTTTTTTACAATTAACAATTGTATCAACCGCTTCTTTAATTACATTTTTTTTAGACGAGAACTAAAACGCACCGCATTGGGAGAAATCAGGAAAGAATATTAGAACTATTAATAAGTTATATATGTATGTGTATAGTGTATATGTATGATTATAAATTATGCATGCATGTATCTACTAACAGGAGTAAAATTTTTTTTTGTTACAAATTGAAATAAATTAAAATGAAATAAAGAAAGTGTTGATGATGATTGACCAGGAAAATAATTAAACGTTTGCTACATTGATCACACTCTTCCAACATATAAAAAAGAAAATATTCTGATTTCAATGTGATCAACAAGATAATAAATGAATAATACATTGATAGTATACTTTCTGTATTAAATTACGTACTAAACAAGAATAACAGTTCTCTGATAAAAACAGAATAAAATGAAAAGAAAGAAGAGTTGTGCGTTGATTATGGTGTGGTGCGACCAACAGGATAATAAACGCACGCTCGAAGGACATATGTATCCACACAGGAGCATCCATCATATATGCATCAAATACACGTACACAATCGTGCACGCCGGGATGCAGTTCCTCGGTCGATATTTCGTGCTACACTACGGTTAGGAATACACTTGGCTCCCTCTAGGACGTACTGTAAACGCCCTTTACGTGCTTAATCCTCGTCCTCGTCCTCGTCCTCATCCTCATCGTGTGTCGTCTTTTTTCTTACGTGTAGCTTACACACATACATACTTATATACATACATATACACGATGAGAGTAAAATGGTATGTAAGAGTGCATGCTGACGCAAGGTCAAACGAAAGATGATTCACCACGCGCAAAGGAGAGGAGGCATGCGCGTCGTTAAACCTATCTTTCTCTTCTAATCGCATACATAAAACATTTAAATATACATATTTCGCTGCTCACACATATACCAGATATAATACTGAATATTTTCTATTTTCCTCTTTCTTCTTTCGTTTTATTTTTTCATTCTCCTATTCGTTATCTTTCAAGTTCTTCTATCGCGTGTTTTCCCATTTTCTTCCTTACTCCACCATCTTCCTTTCTATCCCCGCCCCAATCCTGGGACGCTACCGGCGTCATTGCGAATTCGACCGAAGATAGCCGATAACGGAATTAAGGACAATGTCATGGATCCGAATTTGTATCTATATCGGGAAATATCTCTAGCATCGATTCCTATAGAAAATATCTACAATATCGATTCACTTATAATTCATTGATCTGTTTATTTTATGTTGATATTTATTTCAAATAGGAAATTAATAAAATATTGTAAATGGAACTACGTTCACGTTGGTAGGAAACGAAATCATATCGATCACCTCTACCTGTTATCTTTTGCTACTTGAGAGTGCACAATTTTGCTACGCTATAACGTAAAAAATATAAATCGCTTTAGAAAGGAACGTTGTTGAGTTAATGACAGAGACAGAGAAAGAGAGACGTCGATAGTTAAATAACGTTCGCAAGTCGCGTCGTTTAAACGATCATTTCATGTGTCGTTGCTAAGCAGAGAAATAAAGAATAGGACAAATGAAAATGATCTAATAGAACATTTGATTTATATCTATTCGTTATTATTCTTTCTTTCCGTTTTTTTTTTTTTATACGAGCCCCAATCGATCGCGTTCGATTCGAATGTATTTATATTTCTACGAAGCCACCTCTTTCAACAATTTAACTAAACTAGTACTATTTTCAGAACAATTTCTACACAAGTGTTTTTGAAAATTATACGGGGAATAATTATACTCTCTTATAAATCATGATTCGTCGTCGCGTAGTTTCATTAGAAAGATAATGTGTCGTCGTCATTTATCTTAGAAACTATTTCAATTTCATAAATTATTGCAACGAGATACCTTGACATCATCTTTCTAAAATTAATCGAAAAAAAATAGAACGCGTTATATATAGGTTACTACTTTCTAGCGAGGATTACTGGTAACGTGTTTTCTAAAATTTCATATAAACAAAAAAAAAATAAATAAAAGTTTCTCAAAACAAAAATATTAATTTAATTAAAAATTCGATGATAATTAAAAGGTTAGGAATGGCGAAAGAAAATTAGTAGCTAGTTAGATTAATACGAGCGAAGCTCGATTGAGCAATAAATTAATCAACCTATCGGTCGGGACGTCAGTGAACTTTGAGAGTCACTGTCCGGCAAAAGACGTACTGAGCGAGAGAGAAAGAGAGGGAGAGAGAGAGAAAGAGATATGGTCGACCTCCTTGTAGACGATAGAGCGTCGATAGACGAAATTTTTCCTTCTCTCTATCCAGCTTTTCTAGTTCATTGTCAAGTCATTCATAGCAAGTAGAGTAAGAAAGCAGAGATAAATATACATATTTCGACCATGAAAATTTGTTCGAAAACAAGTTTTTGAACTGCCGACCAATGCGCGCCCTTTTTCTCCCCACTCCGTTGCCGCCATTGTGATCAATCACATTGTAACCAACTTCATTGTAGTCTCCGCGATATCTCGTCGTTGACACTAATATGATAATGGGGGAACGATTTTTAATTTATTCTCTTTTCGACAATTTATTTAAAAAATATAAATCATCGTTCGTAAATCTTTTTTTCGATTTGCTTTTAAAAACGTCATTCGTCGTCGAATAAATTCCATCTCTATCTCGCTCTTTCTCACAATATGCACACACGCGCACGCGCGCACTAGACCACAAAATACCGCGAGTGAGAGAGAGAGAGAGAGAGAGAGAGAGAGAGAGAGCACACGGCACAGCGACAGAGAAAAATAGATTTTGGCGGAGCAAGAATTTCTTGGAATAGGAATAAGATAATAATAGTAGAGTAGTACCAGAGTGTGCGTTACCATTTAAATTAAAACCTTTCCTTTTTTTTTCGTTTTTCAATTAATACAAAAAAGTCTAATTAAAAAAAAAAAATAAATAAATAAATCCAACTCTCTTTTCGACATATTCAAATATCCCACAGTCTCCTTTCTTTGATCCTATACTACATCATATTATCGATTGTAACAGGAATTTTCAAACGCAACACATTGGCAAACTTCAGGACTTTCCTCAAAAGAAAAAGACTTATGCGATAACTAAACAAATACACATTGATAAGAACCTAAATAAAACTAAACTAAACTTATCTCTAATCGAAGTATACAAAAAAAAAATAGGCTTCTATATGTCTCGAAAAAAAGTATCGTTTTCAAACGTCAAAAAGCATTGACCATTCTTATCTATTTTGTTTTTTTGTATTCTCCTCTATCGTCCCACCTTTGTTCCATCTCTCTCTCTTTCTTTCTCTTTTTCTCGACAACTCTATTCGCTGTGTCTCGTACGCGTCTGAAAATATCCAGGCTACCGTAAGAGGAGGAGCAGGAGGAGGAGGAGGAGGTGGAGCATCAGAGGAAGTGAAGAGAAAATGGTCGCGCAAAACGTTCGGCAATACTGAATACTTTTTCTCTCTATCTTTCTCTTCCCCTCCCAATCTCGCTCGCACTCACACTCACACACTCTCTCTCTCTCTTTCTCTCTTTTTCTCTCTTCACATCATCCACAGTACTCTCCTCACTATCTTACAAACTCGTCCGACATACACCGATCGCATTTCGATTCGTTTTGAAGCTTGCATATCGTTAACGGTACGACATCCATCTTTTTTGTGTGTTAATATTTCGCATCTGGTTCTTTCTTTCTTTCTGTCTGTTTTCTCTTTCTCTTTCTCTTTATGAGTACATATTAGTTCTTTTTTATCGATCGAATAAAAAAAAAAAAACCGATAAGTCGTTATTAAAAATAATTATCAGGAATCATACTCTACTTCAAATAAAATAAACGATTATTCAGTCGACGATGACTCGTCTTCGATGATTCGTTGAATCGATTCTGGCGAACTCTCAATGACAGCTCCTCTCTCTGGTTAAGGCTAACACATAACAAAAATCAACCAGAAAGAGAAAGAGGGGAATAATATTACAATCGAGATGACGATGAACGCGAAATGCAAAGTACAAATTACGTGATAGCAAACGTTAAATGAAATTTCATGAAAATTGAACGATAATTTAAAATTCTCAAGTATCGGTTATAAAAAAGTATTGAAGAAATCCAACGAATTTGATTGGCCGGTTTCAACAACGGATTGTTGAGAAAGATTCGTTCAACAGTTACGAAGAATATCAATGATTATTATAATTAAACTAAGAAAACGAAAATTCTTTCTTCATGCTAAGAATCTTCAGAGGAAGAAAGAGAGAGAGAGAGAGAGAAAGAGAGAGAGAAAGGCGATAAAGAGAGGAAAGAGAAAGGGAGAGAGAAAGGGAGGAAGAAAGGAGGAAAACCCCCCGCCGTCTGGACCGCGACCGGCAGAAGAGCCGAGCCTCTCCTAACCTCCTAATGTCGAATTCTAGAGGATACTTAACAAATCAATCGTATTCTTTTACAAAAATAAACGAAAATGAGAGAAAGAGAGAACTGTGTGTGTGTGTGTGTGCGTGTGTAAGAAAGATTGATCGCGCTCGAATAAGGAGAACAATCGAGTGGATGGTTCTGTGCCGCGGCATATCCGCCGGTTGTAGAAATGGCGACCGGCGGCGGCGCGTCCGCCGCGGCCATAACCACAAAAGCGAATCGGTTTACGATTCACGAAGAGAGTAGGAATTTACAACTTTTATTACGAAAATACCATTTAACTTCTCGGACGACAACTTGACAATTAAGCATATGTATAATATGCCTCACGAATCTTTTCTATAATTATAATTATTACAACGATTATTAGTATTATTATGATTATTATAATGATATATAATAAGGATAATATTTACCATTTTATCGTGATGTCGTATAGAAACGAAGAAGCGGTGTGTTAAGAATTGCGTTAACGAAGGACTCGAAGAACTCGACCCGACTCGAAAGTAACACTCGCGGTGGCCTCGGCTCCGGGTAGAACTGGATAAGGCGCAGTGTGTCCAGTCGCCGGGGGTCGCGACACACGAAGGAACGAGAAGGGAGGAGGCCTTCCCTCTCCTTTCCTCTCTCGGACAAGTTGAGCGAGCGAGAGGGAACGTTGCGCGTTCTTCTTCCTTCGTTTTCTCTCTCTCCCTTCTACTCTCTATCACTCTTTCCCACTCCAGTCATGGCTCTTTGCCTCTCCGCGAATCCTGTATTCCTACGCCTGCGCGCGCGCACTCCAATTGGCGGATAAGTCTCTATTGGCCCGTTGCGTCTACTTCTCCTGCAACTGCTAAATTTCTCTCTCTCTCTCTCTTTCTCGCTTCTTGTCTATCTGTCTGTTTGTATGTATGCCTATCTCTCTCTCTTTATCTTTTTCTCTATCTCTCTTCCTTCGTACCCTATCTTTTCTCACCTTTTTCCCTCTTCCTTCCAATTTAACAAGAAAAATCGCGATCGACTGCACGTACGAATTGCAGCGCCGCATCATTTGGAGAAAAGATCGTTAAAAGTATAAATGTACATAGAAATGAACATATATATATATATCGAATATTTCTTTCGTTAAATGAAAATTCCCAAATAAATATTTGCAGCGTAAGATTATTTTTTCATGACTTTTTTCTTTGTGATCAAATTTAAGCCTCAACCGCTTATTAAGTTTCTGAATCTCCCGTGGATCGTTGAACGAAATCGATCTGTGAATGAGGGGTAAACATATATATATATGAATATATTCGGATTGCCTCATCCTCCTAATCCTCGTCGTCTTCGTAGTCGTCTTCGTCATCGTCGTGATCGCGGTCGTGGTCGTGGTCGACATCGTCGTCGTCGTCGTCGTCTCGTCGAATCGATCGCGCAGCGCGGCCGATGACACGGAATTCATTGGAATTAGTCATCGGTAGGACGTACCACTCATACTAGCCAATCCCTGCACGGGACGTGGGGAAATTACCTTATATGGGCAGCGCCGTGCAAACGACCCGTACGCACCACTCTATCGCATCTTCTCGACTGCGCAGCTTTCCGCCATCTTTGCGCGCGCATTTACGCGGGAAAACCTAAAAGCGCGAAATTCGAATCACGTCTTTTTCCTTCTACCAAAGTTCTGTAATATGAAATGTATTGATATGTATATATACATATATTTATTTCTGTATATATAAGTATTATTATTATTATTATTATTTTGGCAAATAAAGAATGATCGGGGATTATTTATAACTATTTTTCTTCTTTCAGATTATATTAATGTATAATAATACTAATGTCATTTTTATAAAGATTATTATCGATTAACGTTACTTAATAATAAGATTATAAAATCGAGTAAGTATTTTACAATTGAAATGAAAATTATTAATTACGGTAAAATAGTTACAACATATCTTAGTAGCACGATTTATATATATATAACAAATATATCACTTTAAATAATGTAATAAACATATTCTATGGATAGCATTGAGGGAGTGTACAAATCTTTTTATCGTTTAAATCATTCGAGGATAAACTTCCAACAGCAATTACAAGTTTTTCTAATTTTTTCGATTACTTAAAGTTAGTTTTTACTTAGATGTAAAATTTTATGAACAAATAGATTATAGTTTCCTTATGGACTCCTATTACTTAGACTTATTTTACAGTATCTTGTAATACATATATATGTATATAGCATTACATCTTGGAGTATTCTTTTTTAACATAGTAGTCAAGATATTTCAATCATACTTTTGCTGCGATCTTCCTCTCTCTACAAATATTTATATATATAGATATTCACCAAATTATATTCGATAATAGTCTTCAAACATTCATTCGAATTTTATTGCTCCCTAAAAAATGATGAAGTGTTTCTAAAAATCTGTCTATATAACGGTTTTTTTTTTCCTTTTAATCCTTTAACTGTAGGGATATAATTATCATCATAATTTTTTGTATGCTTTATTACATACAGAGAAATAGCAAAGATATTTAAAATATTCAGAGTAAAACGTTTACATTTGTCCACATAATCAATTTTCATCTTGATGATCTCTTCACGTTGAATATTTTTCCCATTATCATAAAAATGAAGAAAGAGACAATAAAAAAAGGAAATATATATAATTCGGTTACATACACATATTAACAGTTAAAGAATTAATTACACAGCCATTGTTTATATATGCACATGTATAATTGCGTATGTCCTACGCATACACAAGAGCAAATACTTTTATAGATAAACAGATTTTTTTATATATAATAAATCAATTACAATTGACACACAGTTGCATAATAGTAGCGATACAATGTCATTGCCTTAATCAATATGCATTTGAAAACTGCCATGCATTTTAATAATCATTGAGATAAACTTCCTCATTTTCTAAATTATTGAATTAGTAGTTTGAAAATGTATAAATAATTGTAAAATGTCTGTTATCTGTTATTAATTTCATTTTCTTCAAGATATTTACAAATTTCATTAATAGAATAAATTACTGTTGGTTTAGTCGTATTTCAACGAGGTACAAAACTTGATATTGAAGATACGAGAATGTTGTTTTATTTATTAAAGATACCACGTTCCTCTGAATATAGTTACATATTAAAAAAGATATTTATAACCATTAGATTTTCATATAGATTAATGTGATAAAAATAATTTTCTTCAACGATACAATTGTTTTTCCTTTTTCTTTTTTTTTTTTTTTTTTTATAAGTTATTCTGAATAGCAACAATTTTCGGTTATTAATCTCGATTACTTTAAACATTTCATTCACTTAAAAAAAAAAAAAGAGAAAAGAAAGGAAGTTCTAAAACGTTACTCTTGCTATTGATAAAAAAAAAACAAAAATTTGTCAAAATAAGATAATAAAGATATATCTCAAATAAAAATATAAATTAGAAATCTAATTAAAATTTCTTTAAAACATGATTACACATCAATTACATTAACGTTAATAAACTTCCGTATAACATCAATACCACTACATTTACGAGAGAAGAAAATAAAAAAAAAAAAGAACATAGAAAGAAAATATATTAAGTATATATATACATATATACTTTATACTAATGATTATAGTAACACTATTAAACTTTAATAGTTATTTATAACTACAGTTTCGTATGTAGTATTACGCTGTGGAATAATTACAAGTTCTATTATGAATGATATAAAAATTTCGTGAGAAAGAAAGAAAAAGAGAGAGAGAGAGAGAACAAAATAATATATATATATATATATATATATATATATATATATATATATGTAATATATCATTAATTGTTAGCGGAGTATAAATTTCAGTACTTACAAGAAAAATATTAGGACACCTTGTCTTGTATTTCTTTGTTATAAAATATCTTGCAACCACTTTTCTTCCCTTAAATGTTTCACTTAATAATTGAAATGAATAAGTATATGTGTATATGTATATATATATATACATAAAATATATACAGCAGGTGACTGATTAACAATCAGTTTGAACTATGAACAAATCGGACAATTACTTTCGTGACAGATTTTTATCTTTGGATAATGAAAACAGATGTTCGGATAACAAACACCAGAAAAAGCAACGAACAGTTTAAGTAGTAAATATCTTTCGTTTTGAACAGATTATGTTTGTTTATCAATCACCCACTGCATATTTAATTAAGTATATATATATATATGTGCAAAAACTTCTAAATTTATAAACATGTTGATCATGTTGATCACTAATGGCCATCATCATGACGGAACATCATGGCCTTAACGAAAAACCCAGTGAAAGAGGCTTGGCACTTAATGCGTTAATGACATTTAAAGGAGAAAAAGTAGAATCAAGAATTTGTCTTCCAATGTCCAAGTAATAATACCATTTTCTTTCTTTAAGTACTTCTTCTTATAAGACTATTGTTAAGGAAAAATATTTTATCGTAATACCGTCCACAATATCTTTTCATACCTGTTAAAAGATCTTTCTCTTAATAATAATAATAATAATAATAATAATAATTATAATAATAATAATAATAATAATAATAATAATAATAATAGGCAAAAACGATCTCTCTCTGTAATCATTTTAAAAAGATGATGATAATAATAATAATTATGACGAGCAGCTAGCAATACTATAATTTTGACTTTCGATCAATAGTGATAAAAATAGCTAAGATTTTTATATCGATTATTACAACATAACATTGATAAATTAATTTTAGTATTATTCAGTCTAAAGTAAATAAACTGTTAGATAAGTCCCCGCTTTTTCTTATAATCTTCTAAGTTCAAGGAACGACGAGGCCCTGTATCCTTAATATTATTCACAGGTTTAGGTAAAACGCTAACGGGATTATCTGAAAATAAAAGATAAAATAAAATAGAATACAAAAAGAAATGAAATGCCTGCGTAAAAGTTATACGAATTAAATGGAAGAGAATGAAATTTAGTTGTCAACTTACTTGGGATTGGTACTTCTAAATCTATTGTAATATCAAAGTCATGAGCATTGAATAAGTCTTCGGTGCTCTGTTTCTTCTTTACTTCTTGGCCATTTTCTTTTTCATTGACCGATGAAATAGTATCACCGATTTGTTGAGAACCTGATTTTTCAGTTGTCGCAGTCGCATCCTCTTCGTCTGGTTTATAAACCATTCTTGGTTTAGTACTTCGCCTAGTGAACGGATCATCTACTTTTTTCCCCTTGTTAGCTTTAATTTCCTCCTAATTAATTCAATATATTATTTAATATATATATATACGTGAAATCATAAAAAATGATAGAATTGTTAAGAATGTAATATTACCATTATAGCTTTCTCCGCTTCTTCAACATTCTTTTTTCTATTACGATCATTGATGTACGAGATACTAGATATCGTTGCCGTTCTCATTTTGTCAAGTTCGGATGCACGTTCTTCTAATTCGCTCAATTCTTGATTAAGACGACTCGCAGTTTCGTCGTCTCCTCTACAATTGGCTGCATCCCTTTCCCGCATTAATTGGGCTTTTTTCATAGCATAATTATATGGGGCTTGTTTAAATTTTTCTTTTTCTTTAACGATTTTCTCAATATCCTCTTCTTTGAATTCGTATACTACGGCCTCTCTAATATCTTTCAATTTTTGTTCCACTTCGTCGAATGTAGGCATCGATATGCCTTGCAAAGCACACGTTTCTTTCCATTTCGAGAATTCCGATTCGGTAAATTCTTGATTGGATACAAATTCCAATCTAAATACACGCTCCTGAGCACCGTGTCTTAATTTCAATCCTTTGTTCGTTCTCGTACTACCCAATTGATAGATTTTACCGGTCTCGCAAACTCCGCTTATTTCTGCTACTCTATAAACTGCTTTGCCGTTATTATTACCAATGCCAATTCTAACGAAGCAACCTTGTACCACTCGATCGAAAAATGGAAGATGAACGAATCTTTCCATTTTATGACGAGATAATCTAATTTTGTTCAACTCATCTTTAGTACTGACGTATAATGGTTTCTTCGGTTTGGCTTTGTTACTGATTACAGATCTAAAATTTGAAACAAAAGTTTTATGAAAATAATGAAGTTCCCGGTGAAATGTTTTTTTAGATATAGAAAAGAACAAGAAAATTAAATATATAAAAATACAAACTTTTTGTCTGTGTCAGAGTCAGAGTCCCTACTTTCACTGGAAGATGATCTTTGGTGAGATTCCAGTTTACTTGGTTCCTCTTCCCTTTCATCCGAAGAACCACTGTCATCAGAATAAATATCAGAAGCTTTCAGCTTAGTTTTATTAGCACCTCCCTTATGATCGTCTTCTAATTCTTCTTCTTCTATATCTTTAGATTGTTGCTGTTGTTGTTCTATTCGTTGCTTCTCTTTCTCTTCCCTTTCTTTCTTTTCCTCGCGTCTTGCCTTAAGCAAAGACATTGCGTGAAACTTTTTATCTTGTTTCTCCTCTATTGTTTTCTTACGATCCTTACTTCTCTCCTTAGGATCTGGTGCCCTGTCTATCTTTTTATCTTCCACTCCCTTTTCCTTCTTCTTAGATTCCTTTTGTTTTTTCAATTCCTGTTTCTTAGCCATTCTCAATTTTTTCTCTATTTCAAATCTGGTCTTCATGATTTCCCTTTGTTCTATTCTTTTAAATATTTCTTGCTCCCTCTCCTTCTCTGTCATTTGTGCCAGTCTTGCTTGATCTTCCGCATCTCCCATTAATTTGTCATCGTAACCATCATTAAATTCTTCTTGACTAGAATCGGATACGCTTGGATCAGAATCTGATACTTCGCCTGTTGTAATAAATAAAACATATTCATTATAATACCAAGAGGAAACTTTTCTTACTTTACTTTCTTTCTATTCTTGGGAACAGATTATTCATTCAAAGATAATGTAACTTACCTTCTTCTGGTTCAGAAACTTTGGCAGATTCTTTTTCGCTTCCACTTTCCTCGCTACTGGATTTAGTCATCTTCCGCTTACTTCTTTTAGTCGGAACTTTTTTCTTTTTGATCTTTCCCGTTTTTGCTCCCCAATTGTCATCGGAATCTGATGAATCAGTATCATGCCTGGCATCTTTCTTAGCAATACTGTTGTCCTCGTTGGATTGAGAGTCGTCTTGTGTTTTACCTTTTTTTTTCTTTGCCAACGAAAGTAGATCCTACATTTTATAAAAGTATTTATATAAGATAAATTAAACATACTTCATGTTTGAAATATTAATATCTCGGATATTTAATTTAAGAATAGATACAAAATATACAACGATCACGCTTGATACATTATCAACAATAAGTGTTGCCAATAAAGAAATACATATGTATATGTATGTATAAGTAGAATAACGTATATAGTAAATGTTATCTTAAATCACATAATCTATCCAAACTATAAAAACGATCAAATACAAAATGGCTGCTTGCATTTAATCTTATTCATTAATTAAATAAGAAGCATTAATTTAGAACAAAACTGATAGAAGACAAATGATAGTAGTATATCACCAATTAGGTTAGATGATATCGTCTGACTATAATTTTCCTCGATAAAATAGATTAGAAATAAATACAAAAACCTGCTATATCGAATTTAATTATAGCAAAACAATAAATGCATGCTTTCAATAGAAAGAAATAATAATGTTTTCTATTTCTAAGAGAAAAACAAAATATCGACAAACTAAAATATGTGAATTGTGTATAAGGTTAGATTACTTACGTTATCTAAATCCGATCCACTTTCGGATGCACTGCCACTACTTTCCGAATCAATTAACGCTTGATTCTTTCTTTTCGGCATCGTCAAATTAATATTCGTAGAAATATTGTCGAAAACTCAGACACTATTAACAAGGAATAATGTAACATGCAATATACTACAAGAAACAATCCCGAAAGACACACCAACGCGGGAACTGTAGACGCTAAATGATGCGACCGTGTTGATCCATAGTACTCAGTAGTACCAACGTTCATCATGTGTGGAAACATAAAAAACGTAAAATTGATTGTATGTGAGGAAATGTTAGACCCTAACAGTAGATGTCGCTGTTGCATGTTCTAGAGACTTTTCTTTTAAAATTTAAATAACATTTATGTACACATATATATATATATATATATAATTATTATATTAATAATATAATTATAAATATAATAATTGATAATTAATAAAAATTAGAAGCATATTATTATTCAATTTTCTCAAACAGCATTTAAATTACAGGAGATTAAATTTGATTAGTCTAGAATTTTAACCAATAAAAATCGAAGCTATTATATCTACATTATGATAGGTTATTTACACGAGAGGAAAAAATAATCAGATACGTCATACTTTTGTTGTATTTAGGGTTTGGTTTCCTCCTTTTCAATTTCTATTTCCTTTTTTAAGTTTTCAAGGAAATACAATTAATAAGAAGTATAAGAAAATATACAAATACAAATTTTCTTCTTTGTATCATTGAAAAAACTAATTGTAAGTTTACTTTTGAAATTGATTACTTTAAATATTACAAGTGTGGAAGTTAACAATTTTTTGGTTTAACAGAATTAATTAATTGAATTTGTATTTATTTATCTTTTCAGAATTTCAATATTATCAAAATCAGAAGCATTTACTTAAGTTTATATTAGCTGTTATGGACATGGTGATAACAAATCTCCAACAACAACGCATGATCACTGAGCAATTGCGTCGTGAAGCTGCAATAAAGCGTATAATGGTCAGCAAAGCTATAGATGATATTATGAAATACATTACTGAGCACGAACAAGAGGATTGCCTCTTGGTTGGTTTCTCATCGCAGAAGTCTAATCCCTTTCGTGAAAAAAGCTCATGCGCCATTCTGTAATATTCCATCATGTTTATAATTGAAATATTCTACTGTATATGTTGAACTTTAACTTCATTTAAATTATTCCAAATTATATTCATTTGGCTTCCAAATGATAACATCATATATTTATTAACATGAATGATGAAAAATTTATAAACAAAGCTATAATATATTGAATTAGATGACTATTGTATAAAATGATAACTTTACAGTACCAACGTGCCTCATGTTTTACAGTATGCATATATATTTTTAGAAATACTGTTATACATTTATCTATTAATGCTCAAAGTTTTTATACAATATTTCGCATATCAATATTTTCATAAAAGTTAAAAGAAGAAGAAGGTATGCAATTATTGGTATTATTGTCATCCATCAAGATAAAACAATATTTTATAATAAAATAAATGATTCATAAATGTTACGAGTACACATAACTTCAAAAAAAATACACGATGTATGAGGTTCTAACGACAATAAATCATTTATAAAAAGCATTTATTTGTTTTCTTTTATTTAAAATAAATAAGACATCGAATTTATTATGAAGGGTTTTCAAGTTCATCTAAAAATGTTCTACATTTGGATTTTAATATTTTGACTGCTTCTGTAAATAATACAGCTGATGATAACGCACCAACAGATTCAATAGTAACTGTAAATAACATAAAATAAAATATCTATAAATAGGAAAAGTAATTTTTGTACTAATCTAAAATATATAAATGAACTCACAAATAAAATGATTCGATACTCGACTTAGTTGTACGGTATCCTTCAGTTCATCATAACGGAAGACATTGCGAGAACAGCTATCATAACGTGCATTCTTGACAACAGCTTCCCTTGAATCAGTGTTATCTTTATGGTGTTCGATAACTTCTATAACACCAGGACTGAAGCACCTTTTAAGAAGTGGAGCCAAATCTCCTCTCACCGGTTTTAATATTTTAATCTCCGGTAATAATCTATATGAAGCAGTGGCTGCATAAAATAAAAATATGTATAAGTTACATTACTCTAATATAATCAAATAATATAAGAAATTTATAAGAAAAGGATACGTACCTACTGGAGAGAATTTGGCATGATCTTTTCCGATACCTTTAACTGCATGCATAAAAGCATGAATTTCTTGCCCTGGCCTCATTTTGCTAATTAAAATATCTTCTTCTATAACACCCAATTGTTCTACACCTCTAGGATACAATTCTGCTTGACGCCCAATCGATACCCACTTGATATCCTTACTGTAAACTATAAAACAAAAATATCAAATTTCTGTTCCCTGATATTACTAAATATTACAATTCTATAATAAACATAATAAAAGTATTACCATTATTATATTTATACATGTCGGATGATAATCTAGAATCTTTTGGTGGCTGTGGATTCCAAGTGCAGGTCGCTTTAATTTCATATCTTAATGTATCCTGATCACTAACTTCGTTTTCATCTTTCTCGTTAGTAGACGGATAATCAAATAATCTAGGATCAGCTTTTAGAGGTATAAGTCCAAGTCTACATATTTATATTTAATTAATTTTTACTTTTATTCACAATTAAATTTGAATTGAATGTACATATATATATTTCTACATTACCTGTGGGCCAATACTTCATCTTGAATTAAACTGGTATTATTTAATATAAAAACCTTATCTATAGCCATAGATGGAACCTCACTTAGAAGTATTCTACGTATAGCATTAACAAACGATGAATGGCAATTGATTAAATCAAATTCTAATTCTCTTTCATTTTGAGATTCTTTTACAATAACTATTTTAAACTTCTGTAAATATATAATAATGAATTAATAGTTGAACATTGAAATTTGACGGTAAAACCTCAAACATCTTGTGTATGAGTATATAAATATATGTAAAATACTGTACTTTCATGAAATCCTGTAGACTCCATTTATCATAAGAATATTCAATTATCTATAAAATACAAATTATAATATATGCAATAAAAAACAGTTCACAATAATAATAAGAATAATACATATTTTAATTAACTTACATTTGATATTCCACTCTCTTCCATTATCAAGCGTGATTTTTTTGTATTCTCCATATTTAATTATATAATATTAATATTTATATTTTTTATTAATATCCTAACATTCCAAACGCTATTACAATTATTCTTTTATTATAAACAATTAATAAAATTAATACCAATTCTCAATTACTCATATCTTTTGCAGGTTATGTTCGATCAAACACCACAGCATGTATTTGGTGAACACATGTTAACATATTTAATCACGCATGCGCATAACAATTGATTTTTGAATAAGTATCGATTAGTAAAATTGACGATAGTCGAAGTTACAACCATGAATTGACTCGTTCGAGTTATTAAAAGAGAGAACGATTGGCGCGTTTTTTTAAAAATGGCACGCATCGGTAAATTTTTATACTGCCACCCAGCGAAAGAAAAATACAACTACGAGCTTGTTATCTGCATTTATAATAAAATATTATAAGATAAATAAACAAAATGTATCTTTAAAAGTTATCTTTTTAAATGAAACTATGTATATTTTTCTTAACGTTCTTAACATTATCGATTGTACCAGATTATGCTTTTTATCATAAATAAGATCGATGACAAATCTTTTCCTTTCTTGGTTAAACCGGAATTCACGGCAATTAACATTCATACGTTTCTTTGTAACATAATAAGGTGAAATAATGTATTTAATTGCCTAAGGAAAATAAGAAAATAGATTATTTTTGTTTTATCATAAACGTATATGTGTAATAAGGTTAGGCAAGTACGTGTTAATTTAGCTAGTTTTATTATTGTTAATAAAAATCAAATATTTAATCCTCTTCATTCTCTTTACAGTTAACAAAATCAGAATTTGTCTATGATGTCACGTTAAAAACATTATTAACATATGGACTTTTAAAAAAGGTATAAAAATAATGTCTATATATTTGCGGTCTTTATGGATGCGTTCACATATTGGTAAGTTAATATTCATAATATTTTAATACACACAAAATAGTATTTATTTATCCTTCATTGTATATTACAGTATTTGTAGAAAATAAATTTAGATAATGGGGTTAGGCAGTTTTCGATGGAAGATATTGCTGATTATTTCCGCATTCCTACTATTGTGGCAATCTTCTAAACTATGGTTACTGTTAATGCAAGATAATGTTACGGGAGGTAAAATACTATTTTTATATGTGTTGTATGCAAATCATCTAATATAGGTCTTTCTAAATTATTATTTTTTAAACTTACGTAGAAGAGTCTTGGGAAAGTAAGCCGATGACAATGAAGCAGGAAGATGCGAAAGAAATAGTTCACATAGGTGTATATTACGAGACGCTTTGTCCCGATTCACGAAGCTTTTTTATAAAGCATTTGTTGCCTACGTATATGAAATTGAAAGAAAATGTTAAAGTCACATTGATACCGTATGGAAAAGCTTTGGTATGAAAAACACAATTAAATGTTTATCAATCATATGAAATAAAACTTTGCGTAATATTAACAAAACTTTCCTATATTCTAGACGACACAAAATGATCATACTTATGAATTTAAATGTCAACATGGACCAATCGAATGTCAAGGGAATATGATACATGCCTGTACCATTGATCTTATTAAAGATCAATCGCTTCTATTGAATTACTTGTCTTGCATGATTAAAAACAATATCGAACCAATAAAAATAATGGAAAGTTGTGCGCAGAAAATGAACGTGGATTTTAATGCCATTTCCAAATGTTATTCAGGAGCTAAAGGAAAAGAACTTTTAGCCAAATACGGAGAATTAACAAGTGCACTTAGGCCACAAATTTCTTTCATACCTACGATCTCTCTTAACAATGTAAGTGTAATTTCAATTACATACTAGGATATACTTTATTTTTATTTTTCTTTCATATATTATTTCAATGTGATATCATTTTTTTAGAATCTTAAGGACCAGCCTAAAATCTTGAGAAATTTATTCCAAGAAGTATGTTCAATATTTAAAATCAAACCTAAAGTTTGTCTATGATTACACATTTTATTCAACATTTATTCAATAATCTACGAGCTTCTTTATTTCGATCTAATTAATTGAAAATACATCTTTACGAAATATATTTTTGGAAATACTTATTTATGCGTTTTTCATTACTTTATGTACGAAACATATGCAGAACCATAGATAAAGTAAATTTTTAGAGTATATTTTTGTTCTCTATATTAGTGTTCTTACATATTTCTTTATTCTAATAATAATTTCCTTATTATACTGTTGCGAAATTGCCAAAAAAACACAACACGACATAACACGAGTAACAACATAAAACAGGAATTACATAGGACATATGCACAATTTTATACATTGGAACAATTTATTAACTCAACATTAACATTTTATACAAATTGTGCTGCTTTCTTATTTACGATAAGAAGTGTTAAGAAACATCCATGATTAATTTTTACTATCTGAAAGATTAAACGCTGATTGCAACCATTTTTTGAATATGACGCATTGAAAATAGAGGTAAGTACTTCTGCCGTATTATTGTTTATATTTATAATCATTTTTAATAACAAATATAAAAGGCGAGCAAATTCTAGTCTTATAATTAAATTATTATACTTGGACTTTAAGATCAGAGTGAAACAATATCAATCGAATAATGAATATTGTTCTCAACATAATAAATTAACTAATATATAACTATATATATATAATATATATATATATAGATATTTTTAAATTTCTTTCTTTCTTTTGTTTTCTTTTTTTGGCAACAGAGAAACGCACTAGTTATTATTTTAAAGAGAATTCTCTTAAAAAATAAAAAACAATCGATAACATTTAATAATGGAGCACCATTGAATCGTTAAAACAACAGCATTATTGATGAAGAGATGAACGTAAATTGCAAGAAAGGTCATAATTGTTGTTATTGACGATTTAAAGAAAAAACAAAAAAAAAACAAAAAACAAGTTTCCTTGGCTAAATGAGAAATTGGGCCACCACAAAATCAAGCGTGAGATCTCGAATAGAATTTAAACAATACGAATTCGTTATGTATTTTTTTTTTATATCAAGCAATGTACGATTTCTATATTGGTTTGTTGTTATCATCATTCTTTCATTCTTTCTCGGGAGGATACAGATGAAATTGAAAAATGAATCTTATAAAGTGAAAATATATATCGACACATATTGGCTTAGACTAATTTTTCTTTACCGAGAGACAACTTTTTAATGTTCACAAATGACATCACACGTATGAAGCAATTACCAATTGCGTAAATGCATATTCCTCATCATCATCATCATCACTAGCATCATTAATCATCATTATCATTATCATCACCATCACCATCACCATCATCATCATCATCATTATTATTATCAATGTCCTGCGTTGCGATCTATAATATCTAATTTTTCACGAGGAAGAGGAAGATTTTACAAGCGAGAGATTTTATTTTATTTGTTTTAAATTACACGCAGATAGAGATATGTATGTATGTAAAATACGTCTTCTTAAAGTTTTAACGAAGTTTGTTTCAAAGAAAAAACGCGTTTTATTTTTTTCTCTTTTTAATTTAATTCATTGATTACTATTTAAATATTTCTTAGCAAAGTAATCTGAGTGCCATTAATTAAATGCTAAGAAAAGATGAGAGAGCTGAAATGAGAGGTCTATTGGTAATTAAAAAAGGACAAGTAATAAATATTTGTGACCTAAAAATGAGGATACATTTATTTTGTCTTTTTATAATCAATGCAATCTAGGTCACCAGAAATACAAGTAGTAGTTCACTCTTTCGATTTTTTTTCCCTTTTTTTTCTTTACTTATCTCATTCAGTTTCATCACTTCGATATTAAATAATAATAATAATAATAGTAATAATAATTAATAATGATAATTCATAATAATAATAATAATAATAATAATAATAATTATAATAATAATAATAATAATCGTAATAATAATAATAATAATCGTAATAATAATAATAATAATAATAATAATAATAATTGCAATAATAATAATAATAATAATAATAATAATAATAATAGTAAAGGACAGTGGAGGAATTATTTCTCTTTTTTTTCTTTCTTTCTTTCTTTCTTTCTTCTCTTCATTTTGTCCCAAATTAATTTTTATGTATATATAATATATATTACATATATATTATGTCTCGGAACAACCCCCGGATAAACACACACACGTATTTTCTCTTAGATGTGATTTTATGTTAATTTTTACTTTTTACTTTTACCTTTACTTTTTTTTTTTATTATTTATTATTTAATATTTAATTTAATTTATTTTACGCGTCGTGTTACCGTGTGTTGTTCTTCACTCTCAAGTTATTCTTTTTAGTTTGTTTGTAAAGTAACATTATCGCGTTCGGATCGCACATAATTTACACCAATACTTCCCCGTTTCTGGTTGTGATATTACTCTTTCTTTCTTTCTCTTTTTCTCTCTCTCTCTCTCTCTTTCTTTATCTATCTTCTCGCATTTTTAATTATTTTACCGCTTAAAACGAGACACACATCCATGGGCGAAGAAAAGCAATACACCCCTCCCTACCGATAACTTTTTGCGTGTAGCTTGACTTCCCTTTAAAACACACCTATCATCATCATCATCATAATCATCATCCCCTGTTTATCCATTGAAACTTTTTTATCCAACAAAAGTGGTGTCGACGTGAGATGGTGGTTGTTGTTGTTGTTGTAGTTGTTGTTGTTGCGTTCTTTTATTATAATTTTTATTTATTTCTTTTTAATTATTAATTTATTTTCGCACGAGTGTTAATGAGGTTTCCTCGATGGAAGGCAAGATAAAAACAGGAGATTAATACGGAACTGGAGATAAAACACCACACTTGTGTTATTTAAATGTTGTATAATATGTTGTTGGTGTTGTTCTTGTAACCGTTTTGTAGTAATTTTTTGTTTTCTTTTTTTTTGTTTTTTTTTTTTTTTTAAACATTTTTATCTTTTCTATATAAGTATGTTATGTGTATATATGCATGGAGAAATTGTGTTTATATATCTCTCTTTTCCTCTTTCGCTCAAAAAACTCTCGTTCCTCCAATTCTCCTCCTTCTTTTTTCCTCTTATTTTATCAAATCTTTCACAATTTATTTTCCTTTTTTCCCTCTATCCCTATACGTGTGTTATGTAAAATATGTGTGTATGTGTGTGTTAAGTGTATATAATATGTACGTGCACGCGCGCAACTTGTAAACGCGTTACGAACGAATGCGAAACGAGACGCAACGTTAAAAGCACAAGGAAGAGAAGAAGCTTATTTATTCATCATAGGAACGCAGAGATCTCGATCTGGAGCTTTCTAAAATAACTAATCCGAGATACAATTAATTTTTTTCTCTCTTTACTTAATCACTTTTTTTTTTCTTCATCATCATCTTCTTCTTCTTTTTATAATTATAATTATCATAATAATTATTATTATTAATATTAATATTTCTTATTATTATGAATTTAATTTTTTTCCTCTTATTAACATGAGTGTACTCGCGTGTGGAGACGTAGACAATTAATCAATTTTTAAAGGAGACAAGGTGCCAAAATGTATGTACGTATGTATGTATGTATGTATGTAGTACGTATGCATTATTATTATTAATATTATTATTATTATTTGAGATCTATAAGTAGTGCTGCGCTTGCTTGCTCATCGATTTTGTTTTTCTTCCACTGTCTCTATGTATAATATTTTCAATATTTTTCTTATACAAATTATCATCATAATAATCTATTTGGATTGACGCGCAAGCTTTAAAGTGTTTTTTTATTTATTTATTTTTTTTTTTCGTAGTACGTGAAGTGCCCACTATCCTCATCAGCGGATATTATTCTTTCTTTCGGTTTTTTTTTAATTAATCTTGAAATTTGTTTTAAAGACAATCGACAAAACTTTGAATTTCTTCGCTTTCTTTTATTTGATATTTTTCTTCTATCTTTCTTTCTAAAAATTGAGATCCAGACCGAAGTCTCCTTAATTTTAAATTTAAAAGATATAGTTAATACTATTTTCATACACATTCGCGGTGAAATTTTGATCCGCACACTGCTTTCCGTTTGGATATTTTATTATACCCATAACTCTTTCTCTCTGTCACTGTACACTTCATTTGAAATAAAAAGAAAAATCGATAGATGTACGTTACACGCGGTGTGTTTAAATAAAAATTGCGATACAATATATATATAACACGCTGTATGTAAACATGGCGTTTCTTTCTTATTCCCTTTTATTTTTTCCCTTTCTTTCTCTTTTTTTTCTTTTTTTTTTTTATACCGGATTAATAATAATTTTCCCTTCGAGCGCATTTATCTCTCGTTTAAATTCATTTTTACCTACAAATTTTCTTTAAGACTATTTTCCCCACAAGAACGTATATTTATTATTATTATTATGATAATCGTTTTTTTTCCTCCATTGATGTGAGAGTGAAAATGAAGATGAGTAGTAAAAGGTAAAAGACGGAGAAGGAAAATATAAATACGTATGACACAGATATAATAATAATAATATAATATAATAATATAGTAATAATAATAATAGTAATAATAATAATAATAGTATAATAATAATAGTAATAATTTATTAATAATAATAATAATAATAATAACAATCTAATAATAATAATGATAATGATAATAATAATAATGATTTACAATTTAAAGAGCGAGGAGGAAGAGATGAGAAGAGATAGATAGAACGAGTGTGGAAAAAACGGATATAAGATGAAAAGGAAATGCACTTCTCTTCTTTCTTTCTTTCTCTCCTTCTCTCTTTCATAAGTTTCTTTCTTTTATAATATAAGAGAAGAAACGCGCACAACTATGCATCTTATGTTTAAATGTGGTGGGCGTGTGTGTTTTGTTTGTTTGTTGTGTAATGTCACTTTTTAAATATTTTTTTTCTATGCTTTCCTTTGTTTTTTTTTCTCTTTTTATTGTTGTTGTTGTTGTTGCTGTTAAAAGGAAATAACATGATTGTGCGGGTGTTTTGTGTCAGTGTATGTGTGTCATATGCGTATATGTGTGTGTTTTCATTTAATTTTCTTTAAGTGTGTTATACGCGTGTATACGTGTTAGTATAGATGTATGTGTTATGTATTTTGTAAGTATTATATGCTCGACAGAGAATGATTTTTAGCAGTATAGCTTTTTTTAATTAAACAGTTAATTTGCCCTGTATTTTTTTTACTTATCGACAACGAGAGATGATTAACGCGTATCGGGCGTTGACCTTCTGCGCGGATTCTTTTTTTAATATAATATATATATTATATATATATTATATATATATTATATATATATATATATATAGACTTCACATCCGGATATAAGGTTTTGTTGTTTTTTTGTTCACTTTCTGGTTGGTTCGCATTTTTTGTGTGTTTTACACATATATTTTATACTCTGCATCTCTTGATTTATTAATTATTATTAATTTTTTTTTATTTTCTTTCTTTTTTATTTAGTACGTCAACACCACTTCAAGTCGCAAGTTCTTCCATTATATAGGTTGCATTCACTTTGATGTCATCATTGTGACGAATTCTGGATAAAGAAATAAAAATATCACTAAAGATGTTACACGCATTAAGAGATAACCATTATTTATTATTAGGAAGAATTCATTTTGAAATGAATAATCATCGGTATTAGTTAACATTAAATAATAGATTGTTTTACTTTGAAATGCGATAAATAAACTAATTTATAGAATGAAGCAAAAATTCTAAAGTTATTTTCAAAATAAATTCTTTCTTGGAATTATTTGTATTGGGATTAAAAATGTACAGTACTCGGCATTAAAAGGATTCTAGTGTATACTCGCACACGCGTAGATACGAAGGAAAGGATACAGTAAACAAATATACAAAGTGGGCCAAAAGATAATTTGAAAGATTAATTGTACAAATAAAAAATTTACATTTTTTTCAAATAAAAAATGTAACTTTTGGCGCACTTTGTCGATGACAATTATTTATCTTTGAATTGGGACAAAAACTTATCTGTAAATGTAACTATTGTTTTATCAAAATGGAATAATAGATAAATAGAAAGATAGATAAGGATACAAACCTTCATAATTAACTTGGCCATCGCCGTCAATATCGGCCTCTCGTATCATTTCGTCGACCTCTTCATCGGTAAGCTTTTCTCCAAGATTTGTCATGACGTGTCTAAGTTCTGCCGCGGATATGAAACCATTACCATCTTTATCAAACACTCTGAAAGCCTCTCTTATCTCCTCTTCGCTGTCAGTATCCTTCATTTTACGTGCCATCATGGTCAAAATTCCCGGGAAGTCGATGGTGCCATTACCTGAAATCCGTTGTCTGATATATAATACAGGAAAAATAAGAGTTTTAGGAGTAAATTGACTAAAAACAAAATAAATGATTAAACCAAATAAAATACGATAATGTGTGTTGAAGAAAGAGAAAGCAAGAGAGAGAGAATGAAAGAAGAAAGAAGAAGCTAAAGCAGAAAAGATGTATAAAGTATGTGTTATGTTATTATAAAATTATAACGTGCTTTTAGCGGTACGTCATTTAGTTCGTTTAAATAAAACGCGTCTAAATTTGTATATATGGTGTATAATATACCTACATAATTATGAACTAAAGAGAGGTCTACTTGAGTCGCATGAATCGATAAAACACGCACACGCATACAACACGTAGTGTTCCAGAAAAAGAAAATAAATAGTTAGAAGGAAAAAAGAAATATAATGACGTTACTTTTCCGGTACATTTTGTGCATGTTTTGATCTTTTACCAGGGACGATGTAATTGAGAATATATGTTGTTATTCACATAATTTTGTATTAAAAAGAAAATGATTGAATGAGAAGATGAATCATTTGATTGTGTTTTTTTACCGTCTGCATCAACTTCGTTTATCATATCCTGAAGTTCAGCTTCCGTGGGATTTTGACCAAGAGATCGCATAACGGTGCCCAATTCTTTGGTGGTTATAGTGCCATCTCCATCTTTGTCGAATAGCGAAAATGCCTCCTTGAATTCTGCGATCTGTTCCTCCGTCAGTTGGTCGGCCTTTATAAACAGAAATAATTTCATTAAATGTTAGAAAAAATTGTAGTACATATTTTTGTAGGATTCGTGAAAAAATTGGGTTGTTGGACTGACTGGAGGACCGGGATTCGAACCCGGGTTTCCGCTTTCCGGGCGACTGCTCTTTAACCATTGAGCTACCCAGAGCCCACCGTCCAATCTTCTCACGAATGCCTATTTAAGTATTTGGCTTGGAGGCACTCGCATCCCACATTTTTAATACATAAATATAATAAAAATCTGTTTCAAACAACGAACATATATCGTTTTAAGACGTTAGAAAAGTAATCAAATAGTCGTAGATTTAATGAAGAACAATTATTAGATGATATTAGTTTGTCTCATTCGAGCGGTTAACGGAAAGATAAGAGAGATACGACTACGAAGACCAAGAATTTTTGAAAATATCGCAGATACAGGAAAAGAATCAACTCTTTATAATCTTATCAATTAAGAATTTGTATGTGTGTATCTGATATTTTTTTTAATTCTCGGACTGATTCATACAATTGACTTCAAACTTTTAAACTTTTTCTTTTCTTTTCTTTTTTCTTTTTATTTTCTATCGTTCGATCTACTTACGCGAGTGAAGTATTTTCGATTAATTTTTATTAATCGCGATTAATCGATAAACAAGATGTTCTTACACATTTCTCTAGGTTGTTTTATTATCTTCCCTTAGAGTGAGTGCCGGACGTAGCACAAGGTTCGTTAAAATAGTATATTTTCTCCTTGAATCTTTTTATCGATATACGATACACGCGTGCGCTATTAGCGTCGTCTTATCTTAAAAGGGAAATTAATTAATCTAGGAAAAATCAAGAAAATGCATTCACTTGCAATTACATATTTGCATGTATATAAAAAGTACAGTCTCACGCTACTACCCATTATCGTCATAATTCTTTGATTAATAACAAAAAATCAATCGTATAGTTCAAAAACCTGCAACGAATACGTTTTTCTTTTTTTCCTATAGTCGACATTCTAAACAGTTTTTCATAAATAAAAGAATATTTATAATTTACAGATATTTCGTAAAAAAATGAGCTAAAGAATTAGCGATGTGTTGCTACGGCTTCAACGGTACCCCGGGAAAATTTGAATTTAAGAGACACTCCGAATATAACGAAGTTTTCTTGTTGTTTATATTTCATTGGATGCCATACGCCTGTGTCACACCTGCAATCCAGGGTCCTCAAATACGGAACCGAAATATAATTTCCAACTTTTTTTTTCATTACAAAAATGACTTTATAGAATATTGATTTGAAGACCTTGGGACACCCTGTTGATGGCGAACTCAGGCAGCAATTACCTTTTTGGCTCGTAGGATAATGCGCCATTGTAAAGAATATCTCTTTTTACTGTGGCATATGATAAAAAAAAAAAAACAAAGATCAGAAAATTCGTATGAGTTAAGAATAGGATAGTAAAGTATACAAAAATCCTAAACAAAGTGTTAGAAATTGGAAAAGTGAGAGAGAGCGAGAGAGAAAGAGAGAGAATTGGCGTCGTACCGAGACCGCAAAAATCAATAGCAAGGTATATCGTAGAAAAGTTGACTGAAGAATGCTACGCCACGTTACAATATTCTCTTTGCCACGAAAACTGTACAACACAACATTATACACACAACACACGTATACAAAATGTATGCAGTGTGTCAGGAAAGTGATCTATACATTATTAAAGAAACTATCTTTACATATACATATACGTAACATGCGCATGTGTGTGTTATACATTTTCTTGAAAGAGACATAAATATGCATGTTATGTATCATCGTGATGACCATAAGTGATTTGAAGAAAGAAGAATCATCGAGAAGTTCTGTCATCATCTCAGAGTTATTTCTATCGAATTACATCGTTGCAATCGATTTCTATAAATATTTTTATTCTTATTAATTTGATGACACGTTTGAAGTAATAAAGTATAAAAATACGAATACACATCGATAAAAATCAGTTAAGATTAAGATTGTGATGTTAGCTGTATAAATTGTTCGACATCTTAAATTCGACTACGTCATTGGTTACCGGTTCTGCACCTAACTTCAAATCTCTCTTTCTATTGGACAATTTCTCATGATAGATTCCTATTCAAAATATCCCAAAAAGAATACAGTTAACGTACATTTTTTATTATTATAACTTGTTATAAAACTATCGAAAATAGAAATGGACAAAATAATTCAAATAGAATCGGGTGATTTAACTATAATTGTCAATAATATTTATACGTATTTTGCGTCGCGATAAAGAAAAATAAAATGAGAATGAGAAAGAGCGAGAGAGAGAGAGAGAAAAACTACAGCAATACCAACTATACCGTACAAAAAAGCCCCGATAGATGGGAAAGAGGACTGGTCAGGTAGCAAGAAATGATATTCGTAAGTTTGCTTTTTGTTAGCGAGCACGAGTGAAGATTATGGAGGAGGAAATAGCGATTTCAAGACGATTAACCGAATGGCGTTGATGTCGAGTCTCGCAAAAGTGGAACAACTTCAAACTAAAACAAGTCGTGCGTATGCGATATGCTCGTCATCGATCTGACCGTTATACACGTTAACACGGTTTCTCGAGCACATAAGGGCGTTATTTCGCCGGCTGCGACACGATGCTTTTACCCTCTTTTCCCCTTTCTTTCTCTCCCTCTCTCTCCATCTTTCTTGTCTACTCTTTTTCAAGGAAATAAATTATAATACGTCTATATATGTATGTATTGTTGAATTTTTTTGGTTAAAAATAAAATGAACAAGAAGATTGACTCGAGTAGAAAAAAATCGGTTACATACTTTAACAAGAGGTTATAGAGCGAAAGTAAGAGAATAAATGAGAGAGAGAAAGAGAGAGAGAGAGAGAGCGGATCGATGTACCACGCAAAGAGAAAGAGAGAGAGGAAAGAGAGGATATCCGACACGATATCCCGATATGATCCCGGCTCGAGCCGGCTGCTGCTGCCACCGTTGCGAGTATTCCTATTTGCCGTTACTCGATGATAGAAAAGGAGCTATGAGTATGACTATGACGATGACGATGACGATGACGATAACAACGGCAACGACCAGGAATAATACGAAGAAGGTTAACTAACGAGATATGAAAAGAGACATGCATGCTTTTTGGTACATACTCTGTAAAAGGGTATTTAGAACTTCAATGATGCAGATTGTTCACTGGCACGTGCACGCTCGGTGGCGCGTCAACGTTAAAAGAAATGGATGGATGGATGGATGGATTGATTGATAGAGTGAAAGAGGAAGGGCAAATAGAAAAAATGAGATGAAAAATAAATGAATAGATGGATAAAGAAAAAGAGTAACGATAGGAGAATACGCTGTAGTCGTTGAAACACGACGGTTCGGGTCTACAAGAGAGCTTAGCTTCCCTTTCGTCCGTACGTAGGCTTGTACGCGAATTAATAAGATATCGCGAAATAGAAATAAAAGAAGAACAATATGAAAAATGGTGACTTACCATTTTGTTACTCCTTTTCGCTTCTTCTCTCAGGCTCCTTCGAGAAAGTTACGGAGTTTTAGCCGTATGGAGACACTAGACACAGGGAGAGAGATCGAGCGGTATTATTCACAATATCGTCCTCCTCGTAACGGCGGGTATACGGCGTATATATTATAATTGCGCAGAGGGAATTGAAGAAGCAGAGAATAAAAGGATAAGAGAAGAGAATAGATATTATATTTATGTGTGTTGGTGCGTGCGCGAGCGGGCGCGGCGTAGAGAGAGATTGAGAGAGAGAGAGAGAAATAGAGAGAGAGAGAGAGAAAGAGAGAGAGAGAGAGAGACAGACAGACAGACAGAGAGAGAGAGCAAAAATATACCGGACAGAGAAATAGAGACAGAGCGACGACGACGACGACGACGACGACGACGACGGACACAGCGATACGACACCAGCGGCCGACGAGAAACGCACTCAGGACAGCAATGGAGTCCACGGTTCTCTATCGGTGTGCGAGGGCTCTGCCGCAAGTCTCGGCCGGCCGGGTATCACTACGCCGGCCAACCCCCACCACTCGGTCCTACGAGCGCCAACCAATCGGACCTGCCAAGAGTCTAGTAGGCGGGAGAGGTGCAGCGTATGCGCCACTCAGGAGCGCGCCGTTTGCTACGCGCGCGAGAACTAGCACCGCTAAGGACTTCCTACGTGCGAAAAGAACGTCGTACGTGCGTCCCTTCGACGCGCTTCGAGAAGGAAACGTACGCAAGCTCTACGTCGAGCCCCGCAACGAGGCTTCCTCCCTTGGACTTGCGAAGACGTTTCGCATGCGGGGTGGGTGCGGTCCCGTGTTTACAGGACAAGTCCGGGCGAACTAAACGGCCCTGTGATTGGCCAGCGCGCACCTGCAATGCGTCAGGCAGCCGCGCGCGGTCTACCACCGCCGCCGCCACCGCCGCCACCGCCGCTGCTATCATCGCCGCAGTTGCCGCCGCCAAAGTCGTCAAAGTCGTCAAAGTTGTCCTCGTCGTCGTCGTCGTCGTCGTCGACGACGTTCTTCTCCTCCTCTTTCCTCCTCCTTCTCCTCCTCCTCCTCCTCCTCCTCTTTCTCCTCCTATTCGTCTTTTATTCCTTGACATCGTCATCGTCATCGTCATCGTCATCCTCATCATCGCAACATCATCTACATCTCGTTGGGACGATCAGGCACCGGGTCAAAGCCGGCCTCCTGCATATCGCTTCTTACCTGTACCTCTACCTATACCTGTACCTTATCCTTCCTTCCTTCCCAATTGCATCTTTCCTTTCATATTTTACCTCCTTTTCCTTATCTTTCTGTTATATACTTTTCTCTCGCATTCTCTCTCGATCCCTATGCTCTTTTCTTCTTCGGATTTCTACTATCATCCCTTCTACTCTTATTTATCTCCTCGATTTTTCTTTGATATGATCGAGATAACTCTTTGATTCTTAAGACCCATTGCGTTTATATTAGCTGATAGATTGTACGATCTTTTGAGGAAAGGTACTGTAAGGGTATGAACCCTTACGTTAAGCTCTCTTCTTATTTCGACCTTTAAACTTATTTCATTTTGAAAAGTATAGAATTCTCGAATCGGTCAGTGGGTAAAACGTCCGTTAAGAAAAAGTAGATCCGTAGATTGAAATCGTTAGGCGTAGTAATATAATTTTTTTGTCGTTGTTTCGTCGTTAAGTAAAATAAGACTGACAAGAGGTCTAGATACTTCTATATCGATTACTTGCTTTGCACACGCAACCAACCCACCTCCATCACCTCTTTCTTCTTCCTATCTTCTCCTTCGATCTCTTCTTCTAATTTTTATCCAACGATATGGTGTAACAAAAACTAATCGATGTTTTGACGGATGTCATCTATGCGGCGTTGAATGAAAAAGTAAAGGGGGGCATCGTCGTAACATCTGCAATGCTATCATCCCGCCCTTCTCCCTCCCTTAACCCCTCCTGCCTTTCTCAACGCGCTATTGCTCCCTCTCTTTCTCTCCTTTACTTCTCCTTCAAAGTGCCTTTCCGTCTTTTACAATTGTATATTATTAGACCTTCTCCAATATGCAAGCTCCAATTTGTCGGTTGCGTTGAAAAAAAAGGAGACATCTATAAATAAATAAATAAATAAATAAATAAATAAAATAAATAAAATAAATAAAATAAATTAAAAGAAATATATATTAATATATATGACAGAGAAAAATTATTCCTAATGAGGTTATAAAAGGGGAGAGAGGGATAAAATCGACGAAAAAAATAAAAAAAGAAAAATGTCAGTGAAAATTCCATTCGGAATGAGTTAAGGGATCGTTGTTCGTTAGCCGGGAAAGTGTCTTTCGTGCACGCGGGGAATAAAACGTGAGAGATGCTATTATCTACCCCTAAGTGCTTCGGCATAATTTACACCTAAGGCGTGTATTTTCGAAACTCGAGACAGTACGCAGTATCCTGCATACAAGCCGTAGTACGCAAGCAAGCAAGCAAGCAAGCAAGAAGGTAGATAGGCAAGAGTGGAAGGAAGGAAAGGGTGGAAGGAAGGCAGATATAAATTGAAAAAGGAGATTGGCCTGCACTAGGGAAAGAGAGAGAGAGAGAGAGAGAGTCAAGGGGCGATTATTATATTTAAAGACACATACAGTAAGTGTCTCTTTAAATCTTATACTGTTACGCTTACTAGATTTTTACTTGAAAACTATTGATATATCGTGTTAATTATGAAGAAAATTTAAAAATAAATACATTAATATACCTTGATTATATATATTTAATGAGTTTTACTTCAAAGCTTTATTTATAACGAGTAAATGAAATAATTGAAAATATTAGTAGAGTACAGCATCATTTTATTATATATATATGCCTTGAACGATTAATTAATCGAAGGAAATGTATATTGTAATCTAAAAACATAGATTTACCTTTTTTGATGTACCTTCTTTTTCGGAATCCCCCGTTAGACTGGCACATTGTCTCTTCTATCAAAGTTTTTTTTATTAAATGTTGTTTATATGATTTTCCGAACGTTGCGCATGTCTATGACGGGAATAATATTCGTAATAAATAGAATTTTCTTTTTTTTTCGAAAAGTCATATAAACAAACTTTCAATAAAATAACTTTCATAGAGGACAATGTGCTAGTCTAACGAGGGATTTCGAGGAGGACGGTGCACCGAACATTTCCTTCGATTAATTAATAATTATTTAAGGTATATATCGAATAAACTATTGTTTTCTACTAATATTTTTGATTGTTCAAACATTTTAACTTAGTTATTACTTAGAGTTCGAAAATATTTTCTATTCAAAGTATGTTAATAGGTATTTAATGTTTAAATTAATGTATATTTGATTAAATAATCTTAAATATAAGTAAAGTGCATTAGAAAGTATTCAAATAATTGTTAATTAATCGAAGAAAATTTGTATTGTTGTCTAAAAGCACGAAGTGTATGTTCAGTGCATCGTTTTCTTCGAAATCCCCCGTTAGATTGGTACATTGTTTTCTATCAAAGTTTTCTTTATTAAATGTTGTTTATATGACATTCCGAACGTTGCGCATATGTATAAAGAGAATAATATTCGTAATAAATAGAATTTCCTTTTTTTTTCGAAAAGTCATATAAATAACTTTCAATAAAATAACTTTCACAGAAGACAACGAGCCAGTCTAACGGTGGATTTCGAGAAGAACGGTACGTAGATCTTACACTTTTTTGCTTTTAGACAACAATAAACATTTACTTCGATTAATAAATAACCATTGTACTCTAATGTACTTTATTTATATTTAGAACTGTCTAAATATTGTTTATACATTTATACTTTGTATTATCCTTATTTGAATATCTATTAAACTGATCATTGAAGGTACTTGATATTCGTTTAATTCATGAAATATCTAATAAAAGTATACTAATGTATTTATTTGTAAATTATTTTCATCTTAAACACATACTATATCAATAATTTTCAAAGAAAAAAATGTAGTAAACGTGACGGTATACGGTTTTAAGTGTACTTGCATAAGATATTTTTGACTGTTCTTCCCCAACTGAACGATTAATCGCAATTCGGGTTTCTATTCGTAGGAACTAATACCGTACTTGACCTAAAACTTTTGCAAAAAATCTATCTCACCCTTAGAAAGAGAGAGAGAGAGAGAGAATGAGAGGTTCTAGGTTTCTTTCAGTTTGCGTGCAGTGCGACAACCTTTTAAACATGATCGATAAATTCTCTCTCTCTCTCTCTCTCTCTCTCTCTCTCCCTATTGTCTCTTGTAATATACATATGTATTGTATGTATTCTATAACCTTTCGCATATACAGTATGTATTTACGTCCCTTCTTAATAACGATCATTCTATGTTTATTTATCGAGTCGACGAGTCGACGTACTCGTCAAACAACGAGGAGGAGGAGATACCAAAATCGCGCTACTGTTTTTCTCCTTTGGATCGATCGACCTGGGTGGAGGAGTCTTAAAAAAAACTGTGTCACACACTGTGTCACAGAAACCATAGGGCAAAAAAAGAAAAACAAAAAGAAAAAGAATAAGAAGAAGAAGAAAGGACAGTAATCGTCGAATGACGATACTTAACTTTTCACGAGGAGGATTGGTAATGAGATCAGAAAATTGGACGTGGCACATATGAGAGTCGGCTGTAGTCTTGATATGGCTTTCTTCGGCATTTCATTTCGAGTAAGAAAGAAATAAAAGATTAAGAGTGAGGTTAAAGTGTCGGTGGGGGTCGAAGGAAACGTTCAAATTACGTAAGTGATTAAAAATGTAGAGGGGAAAGTAAAGAAGAAGAAGAAGAAGAAGACAAGAGAGTAGGAGGATGATGGGGTCTTCTTTGGTTCTTCGTATTTTACGCATAGTCGTAAGCTCTGCAGCAGAATCACCAGATATATATATACCGTACGTACATACAGGTATATAATGCGCTAAGAATGATGCGAAACACACATGTATATATTTATCTATACACACACATGCAGACACATGTACACGTTCCATCTAATTGGACGGACGAGTTTTCTTTATGTTCCTCGACGTCTGTGCAGCGGGTTGCGTCTTCCTATTATATACTGCATATACTATATACATTAGTATATATATATATATATATATATATATATATATATATATATATAATACATATAATAATACATTATAACATAAAATATACTTGTGTATATATATTATATATTGTGTATAATATATATTATATATATATATATATATATATATTAGTAGTATACATTACTATATATATAATACATATAGTAATACATTATAGCATAAAATATATTTGTCTATTGAAAAGGACAAAAATCAATGTATGACTTTTCGCAAAAAATTGAATAAAATTGGTGTATTAAATATCCACTCGTGGTTGCGTCAGGGATTGGGTTTGGGGCTTTGTAAGGAAAGTTTTGGAAAAGTTTCAGTGTCTAACTCTTCCCCTGCATTGGGCTTGCGCAGGAATAGACGCGCAATGCGGCACGCGATAGAGTAGGATAGTCGCTTTCGGATTCATAATCGCTTTAGAAAGGAACAGAAAGAGTCGGATTCATAATCGCTTTAGAAAGAAACGGAATGAGTGCACCGGAGAGTGAAGGGAGGTTACGAGGAAGGGCAACGCAGTTAAAGCGAAAGAGAGAAAAAAAGAGAGAGAAACTCTAACTGATTAATTTACTGATGCATCCACCAAATGCATCTTTATTTTTTCTATTCATCTCCCTTTCTCTGTGCTTTTTCAACGCCCCTTTTTTTCCTCATTTACAATGAGACCCACACATTCGTTTAATCGACTAATTTATATGTATTTCTTCTTTCATTGACGATTTTTTTCGAATCATTATGTTTATCAATATTGTGATGTAACGAGAACACGGTAATAATCGTGTAACGAGAGACTGTGACGAGGGATTGTGTTACCTTTGGATCAACTATATATTTTTCTTTTTTTCCAATACTATACTATTTTTAGAAATATATATGTGTGTTTATATATATATATATATATGCATGTACGCATTATCTTCGTCTGCTTTTCTTTTTTGCAAAAGAAATATTTGACATTTATGAGCGTATGTATATTTATGTATCCATCTGTTTAACAAACAAATGGACATCTTTTTTTTGAGGGTATGTTAACAATCTTACGAAACAATAGCATTTAAAAAAGATAACATAATTCTTCTGTATATATATATTTTCTTTCCTTTAATAAAAACTAGACACATATATATTTGTATATAATTAAAAAAACAATTTATATATTAATACAAAGTCTGTACGATTATTTCCTCCTTTTTCATTTTGTTTGTTTTTTTCCAATTGCCTTTGTATTACGTTTACTTATGCAATCGTTACCTTACCGAAGCGGAACAATTCATTACTCAAATTTCCATTATAAAAATTGCAAATGCATTTTATATGACGTCCAATATACAAGAGATATATTAATCGTACCTGTGTTAACATTAACAATAAGCTAGTAACGCCAGAAAGAAAGAAAGAAAGAAAGAATGAAAGAAAGAAAGAAAGAAAAAAAAAGAAAAGAAAAGGGGAAACAAGGAGACTACGACGGCGGCAATGATGCGTCGTACGAAAAAATAAAAAGAAGAAAAAGACACACCTGCTTCTCGTCCTTTTCTATCGATCATATCCATGATGAGATATGTAAGAACGTGCATACGTATGCATATGTGTGTGTGTGTGTGTGTGTGTGTACGCGCGCGCGCGTATGTATATATATATATATATATTCTTAAGAAATGAAAAAATTCAATTAAAAAAACCTGGACATACATATTTTCAGACTGTGTCATAAATAGTTTCGTTCTATTTGATGACGTTCATCTTGCTAAAGCTCTCCCTAAGCGCTGGATAGAGCTTTCGCTAGGTGTCGATGGCAGAAGGGATGAGATCCAATCGATAGGGTCCCCGTTCGCTGCATTATCGACGCAAAAAAAAAGCGTGCGACCGAAGACAAAAGAGTGGCCCGAGTAAAAATTAATTAATAAAACATCATGCGATGTTCTGTATTTAATTAAAACGAACAATTTTCATTTTAATTCATTATCGAAGTCTTTTAGATATCTTCCGACGTTATTTCCATTGATAATTAATTACCCTAATATGTTGAGGTATTTAAATAATATGGATATATGGATGTATATAGGAAAAATGTTTCTATTTAATTATTTAATTAAACCTATGTTTTGAAATAGAAAGAAAAATATATTAATTATCGGCGTAAATAAATTGTTAAGATATACGGTAGTGCACTCTATATTGGAAATACGCACCTTCCGTACTAAACTATCGTATTGGAGACCTTGGCCTATATTCTCTCCTAGTGGCTTACTTTTAGTATTAAAGTGCGCAGAATGTACACACATAGAAGAACCGATTTATAGACGACGTGTAAGTATTGTCTGTCTCCTCCTCTTCTGGCATCTTATTTTATGTGTGTTGCGCGTATTCGCATCTAAAGATTTCATTTGATAGAATAAAAAAATGCACATGTGTGTATAATTTGGTTTTTATCTAAAATATCTAAACATTGTTTCATCCACTGTTAACATTTTATTCATCGTATATACATGTATGTATGTATATATATATATGTATATATATATATGTATATATATAGATATATTTTTGATGATTAGTTCATGTACCTTGCGGTAGTACTCTGTCTGGCTGCCTGCTGCACCCTGGGTTTGACGCATCATTGAATAAATTGAGCATAGATATCCTATTTGGGACATTGTCGTTGATTCGACTTAACGTAGACGCGTCTCGAATGCTGCTGACCTATACAGACTCACACGGTTAACGTACCATCATTTCAGCAATGTATTATGGCTTCATGGAGTCCCCAGATATTTTTTTTATTACAAAAATGTCTTTATAGAATATTGATTTGTGTACTTTGAGCCCCTACTTGCTATTTTTTTGATATTCAAATAAATATTGTTTTAAATGCTAAACATCAATTTAGTTATGAAATTGAAAGAGATTGAGACTTATTAAATAAAATCAAAAATTAAATATTTCGCGTGTAGAAATTGAAACAATGATTGTACGTTTCAATGTTTTTCCAAAAATCAGATCAGAGGATGTAAATATTAATAACAATGAAGTAGTAATAACGGTACATTAATATTACATCAAGAGATAAATATATATATATATATATATATATATATATATGTATATATATATATATATGTATATATACAGAGTTTTTAAACCTAACATTTTGACATTTACATATATATTTTATGATTTTCATTTATACTTTTTAACGTAAATATAAACAAAGTAAAAAAAAACAAAAAGATATTACAAAGCGAATATAGCGATTTCTCTTCTTCCAGCCGAAATCAACATTTTTAACTTAATGCATTAGCGTGATCACAATGTACACCACACACGCACTCTCTCTCTCTCTCTCTCTCTTTCTCTACATTCACGTATTGAATCTACGATGCGACGATAATGAGAGTACAACACTAGCAATTTTATAATACCTCTTTTTTCTCCAACAATTTTCAAGTTTGAAAAACTTAAAAGAAAATTATCGCAGTCTATGATTGGACTATACAAGATTATATAACAAAAATATAACTTGTATTATTCTATCAGTCACTTGCACAATTTAAATGAAAATGATGATCAAGCAAAGGTGTTACTGTAAACATGCTTGGACCTTCTCGATCCATTCTTGCGCGGTCGTTGCATCACCGGCACAAAAATTGTACGTCCTTCGATTTGTACGAAGCTAAAAATATGAATAAACATTTGAGTTAATCGTGTAATATACGTCAGAAAAATATCGTTTATGCATCTTACATCAAAGAATGATTTGTCATCTGTTTTCTTTGGTGGTCCTGGCATCGGCGCAGCTGGAGTTACAGACACAACTTCTGCCAAATCTGTAATATTTAATACACGCGTTTGTATAAATTGAAATAAAACTTTTACAATTATTTATTAATCGTTTTAACATAAAATTTGTTTCTTGTACAAATGTAACATACCTATATACCCTTTACAATGGGAATCTTCCATTGCATCGTAATACCTTAATTGATGCTTGATAGAATCCAACACAAACCATCTTTGTTTCCAACCCTTTAGAAGAGCACCTCGTTTGTAAAGATATCCTTCGTGAGTTCTATTTTCCGCAACGTTACTGGAGAATTGATCGTAATATTGTTGCGATGAAGTTTGTATCGTGGTTACGCCTAGAAATATATAAACGCATATGTCAATAATATTTTATATTTACAAGAATTATTATAATTCGAGTTAATGATCTTACTCGAATTAACACTTCCATTATCTCCCCCACTTCGCGTAAGAGTATGAGTTTGTAAATTATCAGTTACTGCTTTGTATTTTGTGCAATTTTTTGGCACCGCATCTGCACATTTATCGTGACAAACGTGACCACAATCGACGCATCGCAAACCAGCCTTTACGGGTCCCCATAAAAGACCGGAACACGCATCGCAATGAGTCGGAGTCGCTGAATCTAATCTGTCGAACCTTTGAAGAAGAAAAGAAATATTCAATTGGTTGAATACAATTTCTATTGGTTGAATAAAATTTCAATTGGTTGAATAAAATTTCAATGATATGATTATATACCTGTGCGGGTGCGCATAAACAGAACCTTCGTTACCAGCTGTATTTCCCCCTGCTAATTTTCCTCTTAATAAAAGTTCGAAAGTAGAACGCTTATGTATTAATCTACCGTGATATCTTACAAGTGCTGTACTAAATGATGCGTGTCGCTAAAAAAAAAAAATGATAACAAAAATGACTATTAATTAAAATTTCAAAAAAGACACATATATATTTATAAATAATTTTTTGTTTCTTTTTATGGCGATATATACGTACAGCCAAAGAATCCGTATTAGGTAATTCAAGTTTATCCCAAAGGACTTTCCATTTTTGCGGTAAATGTCCCAATTCAGTTTCTAATTTATGAATTTCTTCCAAAAGATGAGCAAATTGATCAGGTACCATAACACTAACACCATCATATCTAAAATATAGACAAAAATATGTTAGAAATACGAATGTCCAGTTATATTTGATTGAGATACTTACCCTTGCGTGACTACTTTTCGATTACTCTTGACAATACCGTCGGCAGCCTCGGCTTCTTCTTCTTGTTGAGAATCTTGTTGCAAAACCTCCAAATCGTAAGCCGGCCCATGGGCCAATTCTTCTTCTAAATAATATTGCCAAATATCGAGATTTGGTAAATGTGAAACTGGTCTCAGAACGTAATATTCAGTATTTGGCGAATACATAAAATTATAAAACAAAGGACATCTTGCATTTTGTCTTTCGATATAATCAAATATACTCTGACCTAAGTTACAACCAGTATTTGTTCCAACTAATCTACCACCGGGATAAATAGTTTCATCGTCGCTACCAGTATCTACACCTTTGTGATGGCTCGTCAAAGAACCTCTCTTATCTTCTACAGCAGCGATACCACACTCAACTCTATCCGATTCACAATCTAACAAAAATGTGCGGAATCGGCAAGACACCGAATGATATGCCAAAAATCTTAGATAATAATCATTAAATTCAAATGCCAATGGGAACTGCTTTTGAATTTGATGTATTATATCGAGAAATTGAAGAAACGTAGGCGTGAAATTGGTCGTTTGTGAATTCGCAGCTAAATTACTCCTATGGCCAAATCTATGACCAAAACCAAGCCATTCTTTTTCTATCAAAGTTCGAAAACCTTCAATAGTTCTGTAATGTGGATCGAGACAAACTTGAGCAACTGAACAAACGGTTGCTGTCGTATCCCAGCCATCTTCTAAACAAACTGCCACCGATGAACCTTGAACGTCCATCAGATCTATTACGGCTCCGGATAATTGCATTAAATTTTGTAATTGTTGTAACCATTCTGAACTTTCAATTAATCTAAAGAAAAGAAAAAGAAATATATTTTATATCGATTTCTTACGAGGGTAGTAGACTTACTTGTAAAAACTTTGATCAGGTTCAACATTTGGAGAACTTGGAACACATGCTCGCATAAGTTTTTTAAATGCAGCTTTGGTATGCCTAACGTCAAAATATTCTACCGGTATAAAATCAGTTTTAGGAGTTGATTCTGCTTTAACACCCTTTTAACAAAAAATAAAAACATTTATATCAAAATAAATTCCAATTAATCAACAATGCGTATTTTCTCTTTATATTTAATTACCTTCATGTGAGATTTTTCTCCAAGTATATAAAGGGCTGCGCGTTGAAAAGTATGAACACATTCTGTTCCGCTATCCGAGTCAGCAGAATGTCTCACCGTACCACGTTGATGAACAGAAGTTAACGAAGCTTGAGAATTATGCCTTTTATCTTTGAGCGAACCCCATCGTCCAAAATTTTTGGCTCCTTTACCACCTGATGATCTTAAGTTATTAAGATAAAGATAAGCTATATTATTATTTTCATCGTAAATAATATGTAATAATATTACTATAAAAAAGAACATACCCTAATGTACCTATGGCTTTATTAAAAGGATTTCGTCTAGTTTGTTCGGGAGTGGCATTACGATCTTCTGCAGCTAATAATAATGAATCTATGCTGAGAGAGGAATCGGACATGCCCCATGCTGAACCTTGACGTAATACAGATAACGGAGTAGCAGCTACAAGAGCCATAAGATATTTTTCTTGCTCCAAGGAAGACGTTGTTTCAGATGAAGTTGCTGTAATCATGAGATACGATTTATTTTTACAAAATGGTTTTATTTCATTTATTTACAAATTGATTCATTTCATTCATTATTTCAATTATACCTTTTAAATTAGCGGTAGACGTTGGATGAGCCTTCAACATACCCATGACACCTTTACCGTGATAACCAGCACCCCTGACAAGAAGTGCTTTAGTTCTTGGATGCCTCCAAGTAATAACCGGAATTCTACTATGTCGATAAAGCCGACAAAACCTTCGGATATTTTCATCCGACACAAATGTAGGAACTATAAGAAGAGCTGGATAACTTCTGCAAATCATATATGCACAATTTACAGAAGATAATCGGAAAGGCTCATTTCGTCGATTGTTATATGGTCCATTGGCATATAAACCCAATCGATACCAATCTCTAACATAACTACGTTCAGAAAGACGTTCCAGGGTCTTTGCATCGGTCGGAGGCTGATTTACAATTCCTGGTATTTCATAATCATCAACTGTAAAAATTAAATATTAAAGGTGTTAACTATCAGTCATTTAATGAATATAATATTATTCCTAATGTAGCGTAACTTTATAACTTACTGCTGAGATCATCGTCGTGACTTAAATCATTGTTATCGGTGACCGGTAAACTCATTCGTCCAGGCAATGTCATGTATTTATTATTGGTCATTAAATTCATATTTGGTAAAACATATTTTTGCCTTTTGGACGATTGTTTTGGCTTAAAGCCAGCCTTTCTTGCTGTCTTCAAGAGAGTCTTCTTGGCAAAACCTCTGTAAAATTAATTTAAATATGAAACAAAATTAACTGATAACAACAATTGTGATTTCTATTACGTTTAACTTACTTTAGTGTAGCATTTTTTTCCTTTCCTTTATGATGGGCAGTCTGTGTAACGAATGCTTGACCATTAAATGCGAAATGATGAAATATATGTGGCGGGTACCGTGCTTTGTGAACTAATTTCCTTAATGTTTCTATATTTTCCGGCGTAACTTCTTCGTCGAATGCCAATTTGATCAATTGAAACGTACACGAACGTAATTGCAGTCCTTCTTGAAGGCATTGATCTAAATGCGCCAAGTGCTGTACGGTAACACGCTTTTCCTTGGTTAACGATGTAACGGGAAAAGCTCTAACTACTAGCTGCTCGCAAGCTATTAAGAAAGAAATAACAAACAAAAATAAATAATTGTGTATGAATAAAAATGACTAAATAATTTGTAAATAATTACCAAATGGATCGCACGGTATTCCCTTGAATACGATTCTATAATTAGTAAGGAAAATAGCTCCTTCTGCTGGCAACAATGGTGGTATTTTGGGAAGGCCTGCGGAACTTTCTTCTCTACCATCTGGTAGAAGATATACACGTAAACCATCCATAATAACTTCCTCGCCGGGTAACATATTGGGTGTTAAGATTTTAGGCTGCAAAAGAAATATAATTTGTTTTTGTTTCTATATTTTCTTTCATCCTAATTGATTGAATAAATTGAATTAATCTATATAATATATATACATGTATTTTATATATTATACTACCTTCTGTATTGGTGGCAACCTTTTGCTTTCTCTGTGCACAGCCTCAAGAGTTTCAATATGCATATGAACAACGCCAGGAACCATTTGATGAAGACACCTAACGTGTTCGGCGCTAACACCTCCCTCGGTACAAACACGATCTACGAATCGTGAAACCATGCGTATAACTGCACTACCAGTTTCTCCAGGATCAGTTTCCTCGAATCCGGATTCCGCATCACCGCTATCGCTTGCAACACTTACACCCATAAACAATTTAATATCTAAAGATAATTGTTAATGAGAAATAGAATATACATGTATAAAAATACATACCTGTTTGTAATACTGTTACTAGCTCTTTCGTCATCGTACACGTTATCCTGACGATGAGTTTTTGCACCGATATCTAGAGGAACTAATAAATATACCATTCTGTTAGCGTAATGAATAGTCTGGCTATACATAGTACTTTCTTCGCTCGCTATAAGTTCTTTTTGCTTATCCGGATCAATGGTCGGCCAAATTCTCATTTGTTCGGCAGCAATTTCTAAAGCCGAGGGTTCATGAGTTTGATATATAGAATAACGATCGCGAAATGGAAATTCCTTATTTTCTCGTGGACTGATAGGATTTAAAATGTTATCGTTTGTGAGTCTTGGCGGAGAATTATCGCCTGGTAGATATAAACGTTTTATATCTTTCTGTACATCCAGATAGAAAGCATCTTCCCAAAATTGTTGATTTTGCCATACAGGATGTTCTTGGATACAAGTGTATGCAAATTGTATGACACCCGTACATAGTTTCCTACAAAATGCAGTTGCAAGAGGAAGAAGAGCAGCAGCCACGCCGTGTTCGTCCATCGAGGAATCATCTTGTAACGCGCAATTCATTAATCGCACTACCAAATCAAATTGCTGATGTTCTAGCATGGCTTTATTACCAACAACGTGTTGAGATAATTCCATACAGAGAGCTAATCGAGCAGCCTTGCTTTTTAACGCTCTTAAAACTGCTGGGAAAGTTTTACGTGCGTCTGATATCTTATTTTCGAATATACAATTTATACAATTACGCAGCACCTCTAATCTACGTGCTGAATTGCTCACCAAGTGTCTAGTGTCATGAACAAATGAAATGTGTGGCCCTATAGGTACAATACGTGGTTGAATTGGCCTTAATGATGTTAATCTAAATGATACAAACAAAAAATAAATTTATTTATTTTTATATTATTGTAATATTAAATGATGATTATAAAAATTATAAACTAATTAAATATTATATATATATATATATATATATATATATACACACCTAACATTTAAATTGTTTTTAGCAAGACCTTCGTCTATAATTGCTTGTACTTGCTCTGGATTGACGCGAGGTAAAAGAGGTTGATGAATTCTTGCAAAAGCTCCTTCTGGTGGCTTCAAGATTTTTTGTACATATGGCTGAGGATTAGGATTTTCATTTGTATACAATTGTTGCGCAAGTTCTTGAATATGCGTTAAAACAAGTCCTAGAATGTAAAAGCAAAGTCTTAGTATTTCAAATAAATGCAATATCAATGAAATTTTAGAATTTATTGATACTGACTATGATCTTGTGCTTCTTGTTTTAATTGGTCGCTCAAACTGCTGTACAATTCGTCCCATACATCGCAAGGCCTCCACGGTGGGCCTCTTTCTGCAATAAAAGATGTAAAAAACATACAATCTAAAACTCTTGTTGTAAAGTCGCAATCTGTTAAACCACGTTCTCCCAAGAAAGCAGCCTAAAAATATAAACATAAACGGAATTATAATGTGCAATAATAAAGTATTAAAAAAATAATGCACGATATAATAATTACCTTGTGAAAAGTAATAACTGGTTTAGGATGAATTCGTATTAACGTAAGACAACTGCGATAACCCTGTAGCAATTGAGCAAAAGCTCTCATAAATACTGCTCTTAATTCTTTATCTAACATCGGAGGATGCGGGGCTCTTGTAGCGAGAGGAGGAAATGCGTAATCTGCGCAAGCAAGTTCTGGTTGTAATACGAGAGACAGTGCATCTTGAGTTTGAGAAAGAAGTGGTTCCGGGAGTAAAGAAAGTGATACTCCATCGGGAACCATTATAGATCCGCCATCTAAATCAGCTACTATTACGTCCATCTGCGTATAAACAAAATTATATTTGTACAAGTAATATTAAGTAAATATTATTATCAAATTAAATGATAATCTAATCTCTTACAAGTTCTGCAACTTCGTGCTTGAGCGAACTGTGTACACCCATAATAAATGGCGTGGGTGTACTGAGTACTTCGACTAGAGCCGCAGGTAGAAGAGGAATGTAAACGTGTGTATATCTGAATGGATACATCAATGCAGTTAGAGCGCGACATCCTTCTGTTAATCTAGAATAGCTTGCGGAATGAAAGAGTATCTTATGCTCTGTCATAACTGCACAAAATAACACTAGTACGTTGCGGATGCCTAAATAAACAAGATGTTAGAAATATTTGAAATAAATAATATTTGGTTGCATCCCCTTGTAAGCATAAAAGAATAATTCCAATTCTTCGTACATACCTAATTGTTGAAACAAAAGATTTACACTAGTATGAGTTATTGGAAGTGAAGGACTAATTGGTGGTTGAAGAGCCTGACGATCGCTAGCTCCAATACTGAACCGTACTTGTGGTCCTCCGGCTGGTGGTACTTGTATACATCCTAATATGTTTCCTACTAATGTTTCTAATGGTATTCCAAGATTTTCTACATATACAGTGTAAATAATGCCAAGACAATTCTAAGAAAAGACAAAACATATTTTATCGTTATTAAATCTTGTCATTTCTTTTATATATATTTGTGTTTCTTTTTTTAACTAATTCCATTGATCGAACATACCCTAAAGGTCTCAATATAATCTAGTCTGGAGACCAGCACCAGACATTTAGGAGCATACATGATGCTATGGTGCGCGATGGAAGGCATCGATCTAACCAAAGAACGGCTATCATTGTCAACGGGATCTTCCTCTTCGTCTACAGGCTTACTTGGCATTATAGAGACCGTCTCGTTAAAACACATACAAGCGCAATAATGACGATTGGCATCGATATCCGTTAATATAGATACAAAGAAGCGTGGCTCTTGTCTTTCCGTAGACAAAGCCCACCCTTGTGGTTGGCAAAACTAAAATACAACAGGTATCGATGATCATAAGGCCCTAGATAAACCTAAATAAATAATAATCTTACCCATTCTATACCCTCGATAAATGGCGTATCAGACCAATCTTTTTCTGGAAATCTTTGCAGAATAATTCCACTACTAATACCAGCTCCTATAATATTATAAAATCATTATCCTATTCTTTGTTGAGTATGAAAGAGAAACAAATGTAATGATAACTTACTTTCTTTCTCATGATCATAGCCCACTACAACAAAGTAGTCGGCTAAACGAGACATTTCTGTATATTCGTGGGATTGAATGAGGGTGGTAGGGCCCAACATCCCACGTAGTATTTGATGCACGTGATTTCATGGACTATAATATCCTTTTCAATAACAATCAATATATCTTAACAACAAGTAATAACTTCTTTTCATTTGGAAATATATCAAAACAAAATCTTTCACAAACATGACACGAACACTTCGCTATTCGTCGTGTTTCATTTCAACGTTGATTACCAAACATTGTTCCCCCTTTGATATGCTTTAGATTATATTATTTTAATACTTAAAAAGTTATGTACTTAAAAATAAAAAAAAAAAAATGAAAACGATTCACGTATTCGAGTTGACGAAGTAAAGTTCAACGTCCATCGAATTTTTCCAAAAACGCGCGAAACTTACTGACTAAGGACAACTTCTTATATATCCTTCGAACAAATAATTATTTCATTCAATGTTACACATGCACAATACATTTTATTCGCTTTATAAATCACGATATGATGCCACACCCCGATGTATTAATCCATAACCTTCCAAACTCAAGCGCCACATTGAGTGTTTGTTGAACCGCGTATGAATGTTGAACGTACCAAAATCATATATGTATACAAGGAAGAAGAAACCTTCTTTCTGTCAAATCTCTACTTCATTTATTTTTTATTTTTAATGCTTCCTTTCTTCTCTTATATCTTTCATCTTCTTCTTAAAGCGATCTAATTTTTTATTGGTCGATTTAAACTCATTTAAAATGTATCAACCAATAAACGTCAAGAGTGCGAAAAAGTAAATATTTTCAAATTAATATTATTCCTCTTTTATTTATATTTTATATATTTATATTCTATTATTATATATATATATATTCATTATTATTAGACTTTAAAAGTAAAGTATGAATATATGAACTTTTAATTTAATTTTCATGAAAACTTGTCTTGTCGTTATATTAATTTTTTTATATTAATTATTCAATGCATGTTCGCCTTTAAAATGTATATATATTATGTTGTACATACATGATTCTCTTAGCGTCTCGAATACACGTGATTATAATAGTCGATTTTAATAATAATTGTTATGATTTAAATAAAATATTATTATGCATATGTGTATGAAAATAATGTAAATTAATTTTATCATTTATTGTATTATTACAAAAGAACCAGAGGCGAATTCTAAAAGTTATTAACAACTTGTCGGCTCATTCAGGAAATAAAATACACACTGTAACTGCCATTTCACACTCTTGTAACATAAATAGTTATTTTGTTCTTAGATTAGATGATTTGTTAAATATGTTTTAAAAGTCAACCTTCAAATAATATATATCCAGAAATATATTGAAACGATAATAAGATAGAAGACAGATTTTTGATACAATATTTTACGGGTATAAAAAAATGTAATATTTTTCCAACAAAAAGTAAGAAGCTATTGCACTAATGTTTTTTTTGGTTTTAATCTTTTTACAGTATTTTATACAAGAATGGATATTTTAAAATCATACCTTTATAATGGTATAGATTCCAAATATGGCCTTGCTATTTGTGTTATTACTAGTTATTGTCTCTATAAACTTGTAATACGTCAAATATCATGGATTAACAAACCTGCGTCGAAAAATGATTATATAAATGTAAGTATATTATTGAATTATTTATTCATTAAATTTTGAAGCTATCTAATGATATCAAATTGTTTTATTGTTCAGCCATATCCGGGGTTTACTGTTAATCAAGATTGTAAATTAGTATTAGTTGTAAGGAGTGATTTAAAAATGGGCAAAGGAAAGGTTGCTGCTCAATGCGCACATGCAGCTGTAGCAGCGTATAAAAATTGTATAAAATATCCTCTTGTTCTAAGAGCTTGGGAAAATTGCGGTCAAGTGAAAATTGCTGTTAAGGTATTGTTTTATAATTCTACTATTTAACTGGAATTTTAACCGTTTGAATCCCAGATTTTGGGAGAATCTTATAGTGTATTGTTGGTTGTTCGTAATGGTCAAGCATAGTGGTTCGATGGATCAAACATGTAGTTTGAAAAGCGTAATCTTACTTGGGGTTTGGGACTGAAACGGTTAATGATTCATACAAAAAGAAATAACAGAATAATTCTCTAACGTTTGTATAACAATACATGTCTATTTTGTTAATATGACTCGTATAATATATCTTTTAATTCTCTAAAATAAGAAAATAATATAGCTTTTATCATCAGATGATATACTTTAAGATAATATACATATATGAGCGTATAGTAAAATATAATATAATATAACATAACAATATTTTCCCTTTATTATATTTTCTCTTTCGGCATGAATACATGTCACAATAATATAATCTAATTAGCTAACCGAAAACATATAAATAAACACATTGTGTGCTTTATTTTTAATGCAATAATTATAAAAAGATGATTAATGAAAAAAAAATAATGCTTAGGTGAATAATGAGGATGAACTAAGAGCAGTAGCAAAAGCATCAAGAGAAGTTGGTTTAATAACAAATGTAATACAAGATGCGGGACTCACGCAAATAGCTCCAGGAACTAAAACTGTATGCGCGGTGGGCCCTGGGCCAGCGAAATCAATTGACTTAGTAACTGGGCATTTAAAACTTTATTAAAATTCTTATAAGGAAAAGAAATAAAATAAAAAAAAGGAAGGTTCCTTTTTATTATTATAATGAATTTGCTTTAATACCTATATATTTTTCTTCTACCTTTGGAAGGTTCGATCGTAAATATTCTAAATAAATTTCTATAACAAAATTTATTTACTTTAAATACTGAAAAGTAATTGTAAAGCATGAAGTAGCTCTCAACCTTTTGGCTGAAAATACACAATCGTTGATCTAAATAAATTTCACAAAGAAGATGCACTCGATCGAGTGAAAAAGTTTTAATTCAAAAAAACAAAATTAAAAATACATACGCATAAACTATAAATTACTGGGAAATACAATACTGCATATTTAAGTATGAAACGCGATTAATGAAGAATAATCAAAAGAATATTCCTCTAAAAAGAATAAATTGTTTTTAGAATAAAACGAAAAGTATTGCATGTTAATTATATTAACGAATCTTAGTAGTAACTTTGTATCTTTATATATTCTTAAAGATAATATAGTACATTGTTGTTATGTTCTTTTTTTCCTTTTTCTTGTTTGCATGCAACTACCAAAACAAAAATCAGGTATATCTAATCGATATGCTTATTTTGGATTTTTCTTCAACCTTTTTTGATATTAATTTAATAAAAACTTGATAATGTATCTCTGATTATAATTAATATGTTCCATTCTTTGGTACCCAGTACTATTATCCAGGATTACTCTCTCTCACATAGTACTCATATATATAAATATAATATATAAATAAACAAAAAATATATACTGAAAAAAAATATATAAGTTATACTGGAGGTGGTGGTGCCTTTCTATGAATTTTGTTAGAACTGGTGGCACTGCATTGCGATTCGGCAATCGATCTACCATCAGCTTCGTCCCTCCGACATAATTCCGTATCATTTTGTATCCAATTTTGCGTTTGACTGTGATTATTATTCGTCCTAGAAGTTTGAATTTCTTCTCTTTCAGGCACAGAACTAACTTCTTCCAACAATTTAGACAAAGATGGAGCCAGACCTAATCCCAAGTTTCGTTCGTGGTATACTTCGGAAATAGTAGGTGTTAATTCGCGTGTTAAACTCGTTAAAGATGTAGCTATATTTCTTAAGTTTTGCGGATGCGTTTCTGTCGCTTGCGTCGAGTCCGTTTGAGAACAAATATCTTCGTTGGATGTAGGATGTCGTGGTTTCCGGGGAGCGTTGGATCCAACTTCCGTTCTAACGCTCAATCTTTCTAATACGGTCGTTGGTAAAGGTGGCAGCGGTTGTCGTCTTAAAACAGTAGCATGGCCGTTATCCCAATCGGTAACCGAACTACTTGAACTTGATCCCGGCCTTACATTTTGATCGGGATATAAATTTCTTATACGCGTTTGATGATTCAAATTAAGTGCCACTGGAGGACTAGGTGTAAAAGCCACATCAGATTCACCTGTGTAATTAAGTACGTGAAATTAGTTGAAAAACGTAATGTAAGAGAGAATAATTTGAAATATTATTTAAAAAGTTATTAATAATATACCTCCGCCACTTTGACATTGCTGACGAGATATTGTAATTGGAATATTTGGTGGTTCCATAGTTTTTCCATCTGGTTCTCCACGATGTCGTACGTAACTCGCAAACGCTCCTCCTAATCTAGGCCGCTCTATAACATTTTTTTCAGTATGTGCAACCGATGCTAAGCTTTCCATTGAACTGCTAGAATCTATGCTAAGACTCTTTGGAGCCTCTTGTGTATCTAATATAAAGAAAATTTCGTTAGATTTGTAACGTTAAATATCGATCAGTATACAAATCAATATAAGAATGATTTACCAAATAAAGCAAGAAGTGCTTGCAAAGCGAATTGTACAGCTCTACGCGAAGCTTGTTTTCCTGTTCTTAATGTAACTTCAGATTGGCCAACTTCCATAAGATCGAATCCTAAACTTGCAAACAATTCGTGAGATCCGGGTGCTCTCCAAACTTGTACGGGTAAAGAAATTTCTTGTCCTTCGGTAGCACAACTAGCTCTTCTCATAGCAGCGATAACATCTTCTGCCGCTTCTGGGGCCTAAAAGTTGCACGATGCAATTATTACAAAATGATGTATATTAAAGAGAATAATTATTTTAAATGAATAATGAATTAAACAATTCTTTATACATTTACCTGTAAAAGCCTAGCTAGCGCGTGTAACGAGGATGGTCCTAATCCTAGAAGAGCTTGTAAGCTAGCACTACATCTCGTTAATCTTTCTTCGGGATCACTTTGTGGGAAAAATACAGAAGATGGTATACCATTTCCAGCTGGTTCAAATCTGAATCCAACGGACATTAAAAGTTCTCGCCAACCAGCAGCCGTTCCGACTTTATTCTCGATACTACGTTGCGTCGTATACATGGCATTCTTTTGACCGCAATGTATTCTTTGCAATGATTTTTCTACCAAATGAAGTGTTACGCGTAAAGCGTCTCGACTCTGCTCAGGTCCTCCCCGTAATAATTCAGCTAGGGCTTGGCCCATAAGAGCAACCTTATTTGATAATCTTGTATCTCCTCCGATGAGCAACCACCCTGCCCAATTAGCTGGGTGAGCGAAATGTCGCGTATGTTGTACAGTTTGCATCGCTTCGGCTAAAGCTCTCGACGCTCTGGCACCTTGTAACATGGCACTATAAAATGCGCGCAATAAAATGCTGCCAGCTGTAGGGGGAACTGCCCACATGCCTATTAGTACACATTGTGCTCCGGCATTCAATAACGCTTTTGTCAGATTCTGTATTCCATTTGACGAAGGTGTCGTATTTTCGTTACCGTTCCAACAATGTCCACTGGATATTACCACTAATCTAGCAGATATTCGTAATTTTAAAATATCCGAAGAGCTCAACAAGTATGCTGGTTTTTCCGATCCTTCTTCGCATTGATCTGAAGTAAGCGCTAAACTTGTAGAATTCCAAAATACCGGTACAGTTAAATGTACGCATTCCGCATCAGGTAGAGATCTTAAAATTGCTGATCTTGTAGCTTCCATTCCTAAAAATATCAACGACATTTAAATATAAAAATGTTCTTAGATTATACGCGTAAATTTTAACAAATTTTTCATACGATGTACTCACCTATAAGAGCACGCGCTTCTAAAAGTTCAGCAACGATTTCAGACTCTGTTTCGGTAGAAGCCGCACTTTCTGGCCATCCGTATTCCTCTCTAACGTCCTCTGGAAGTGTAGGATTTCCTGCAACTAGAGCAGCTACGGTAGCACCACCCTCGGGCATAGGTGTCTTAGATCTTTTTTTAAGAGCTGCGAGCGATGGCACGACCAATAAAGAAAATCTTTCGCACAAATAATCTTCTCCTGGATTAGATTGTAAAGCTGGAAATGGTGCCAAATATAAAGACTTTTCGACCACCATAATGAGTTCCTTTCTAACAGGAGGCAATAAATCTTCGAACGGTGCCAAGAGTAAATCATAAAGCAACTGAATGGGTAACGGCGATTGCCAAGTGGGTCCTTTGATTCCTCGTCCCCAACGTGCACTTCCAGCTCGCGAACTAACCGAGCCAACGCTGAATAGACTGCTTAAACTATAAGAACTCGCATTTAGATGATGTCCTCTCGTTGGTATTTTTGTCGACTCTTCTGCGAATTCATTGGATTCGTCTAAGAGTGCTTCGCGAGCTTGCAACACTTTTTGTTCCAATGTCACACCGTCGTCCAATGTTGTCGAATGAAACCTTAAAAGTCCTCGGCCTGGAGCTAAACACCATGCGTGCAACTGATTGCCCACTTCACTGAAATTTTTCATTTAAATTTATCTTATTTTTTTGTTGTATTTTTTACGTTGGTAATATTAATTTTCATTGATTTTTTTTACCTGTAATACAATATCATTCCTCTTTGCCTGTCTATGATCTCCGAATAATGAGCCGTATCATCCAAAGAATTGCTTTTAGATCGTCTGGATCTCTCGGCCCAATTTAACGCTTCCTCAGCTCTATTTAAACTAATCAATACTTTTTGTAACATTCTATAAGTTTCGGTTAATAACTCGCTTTTGCTAGGTTGTCCGCAAATCAAGGAAGAGGATGATCCGTCTAATGATTCCAAAAGATTAGCAGCTTTTTCCAAATGTTCTACGGAAGTTGCTGTTTCTCCAGCTTCCCAATGGACGAGGCCGAGTCTATATTTTAATCTAGCTGCTTCTTCTCTCCTTCCTAAACCTTCGGATAAAGATAATCCTGATTGCAAATAGCTTAAAGCCCTTGACAAGTCGCCGCATAAATGATGTAATCTTCCTAAGCTGGAAAATGCTGCTGCTCGGGCCAATTGATCTCCAGCAGCAGCTGCTAAACTCAATGATTGTTCTTGTAATCTTATAGCTTCCTCGTATTGGCCGAGCGCTTCCTGAGTCATAGCCAAATTCGCACAAGCCCTGGCTTGTAATCCAGCAGCATTTAAACCCTCGGCAATGGAAAGCTCTAACTGATGATGTCTTAATGCCGAATTAGGGTCATCCATTAATAAATGAACAGCACCTAATCCACTAGCAGCTTCAGCTTCGGCAGCTTTATCGCCAAGACCTCTGGCAAGAGCGAGTTGATGCGACAAACAACTAACAGCTTGTTCGTGATTTCCTAATGCTGCGTGTACTCTTCCTGTCAAAATAAATCATCGATTTAAGAATATAAACGTAGACAACGAGGATTTTATCAGATAAAAAAAAAATATTATTTATATGATTATATTATTACACAAACCTAAATCGCCGTAAGCTGCCCCTCTTGCTTCTGGACTATCAACTTCGTGCGCGGTTACTAATCTCTTTTCAAAACAAACTAACGCTTCTTGTAAATTTCCCGATGCCTCGCGAGCTCTTCCTAAACCTCTATATGCTCTTTCTTGATCTCTTATGCTTTTTAATTTTATAGACGCGGCCAATTGTTGTTCATGACATTTAACGGCTTCTTCTGGATCTCCCAAGGCTTCGTAACAATCTCCTAAATTTCCTAATGCTCTAGCTTTGTCAAGTAAAGATGTACCCGTTGTCAATGGTTCCAAAGTTGCTAATTGTTGTTCAAAATATCCAATTGCATCTTCGTAATGTGCCATATTAAGCCTAGCTATTCCCAGATTTCCTGTATCAATGGAAAAAATAAATGTTAGATCAAATAATTAAACCCTTGTCAAGTAGTTAAACCTTATTTATAATTATACCTACCTAATGCTTGTGCTTCAACGCCCGAATCAGCCAATTCTTTAGCTCTTTCTAATTGTTCTTGATAACATTTAACAGCATGGGTGTATTGACCTAACGCCATATGAACGGCACCTAAATTACCATGAGCTCTACATTCTCCTCGTAAATCGCCAGCTTCTTGTCTTAATGTAAGTTCTTGCGTATGAAATCCAAGAGCTTTATCAAGATTTTTGGTCGCTCTATGAGCAATTCCTAAAGCTCCATAAGCGGCTGCTTCTAAACTACGATCAGCGGCTTGTCGCGCTAAGTTTAATTGACGTTGATGCATTTTAATGGCTTCTTCTGCTTCACCGAGGCGCAAAAGACAATCCCCGATATTTCCCAAAGCCCGAAATTTACCGGCCAAGTGCTTGGTCATATGGGCTATGGCTACATTTAAGTAGACAAATATTCAGTTTATCCTATAATATAGCATGGTGAAATGATCTTAAAATATAATACAATAGTTTGTTCTTACCAAGATAATATTTCTGACACTCCAAGGCAGTATCCAAATTTTCTAAAGCTAAATGGGCTAATCCTAAATTACAATACGCTCTTCCCATTCCAGATTTATCTTGCAAATCTTTGGCTAATGCCAAATCTTGATCGTAATATCTGACCGCTTCTCTATGATTCCCTAAACAATAATGGGCATATCCTAAAAAATGGCATGCTTTAGCTTCCCCTTCAACATCGTGTAATTCCTGAGACAACATAAGATAATGTTCGTAATATGGAACTGCCTCTTCGAATCTTCCTCGCGACGATAAACAATTGGCAAGATTAAGAAGCGCGCACGCTTCGCCAGCTGTATCCTTCAATTCGCGAGCTATCGCCAAATGTGCTCTGTAATGTCTCAGAGCAGCCTCGTGGCCTTGTACGGCCTGATACGCTACTGCTAAATTTCCGTGCGTGCTTGCTTCCGAACTACGATCATTGACCTAGGAAAAATTGTAATGGATTACGTTAATATAGACTTTGTCATTAAAAAGAAAATACGTTTGAAAATCGATTTGAAGTAGATACATTTGAAAATATTACCTCTTTACTTATGGTCAACTCTTGCTTATGATACTTAATAGCCTGTTCATAATATCCCAAAGCATTGTAAGCATTCCCAATATTTCCATAGGCCCTGCCCATACCAGCTCTGTCACCCAAAGCTCGGGCAATACCCAAATGCGCTTGGTGTAACTTAAGCGCAGCATCATGCTCACCAAGTAATTGATAAACTATTCCTAGATTGCTGCATGCCCGACCTTCTGCTACTTTGTCTTTTGTTGCTAGCGCGACATCGAGTTGTCTCTGATGCCAAAGCTTGGCTTGAGCAAGGTCGCCTACATTAGAATACATTTGAAAGAGATTACATAATAAAGTTCACTTCTCCATTGCTTTCCTCATTATTTTTCGTTCGGAAAATTATTTCACCTGCACATCTTGCAGCATGACCCAGTCCTGCATAAGCTCTTGTTTCTATTGCCCTATCCCCAAGTTCCTGAGCTATTCTCAATACACTTTCGTGATAAGCCATTGCTTGACTAAAATTTCTGCAATAGTGATGCGACGATCCCAAGTTACTGAATGCCTTTGCCTCTTCCACGCGATCTCCCAAGCGTCTTGCTATTCGTAAATGTTGCGTATGACAGTCTACGGCGCTTTCAAATTCTCCCATAGCTAGATAAACTGCTCCGACGTTGCCAATTTCACGAGCTTCTTGAAGACGATCACCCATTTGTTTGACTAATTGGACGCATTGTTTATGAGAAGCTAGTGCATTTGGAAGGTCACCGATGGCTGTATAAACGTGGCCTAGACTTGTTAAGGCAGATGCCGCTGCTTGAGTATCTTTACATTTCATGGCCAAAACTAATTGGTATCGATGTGCTGTTAAAGCTTCCTTATAACTGCCTTTACTAAAATAAGCCGATCCTAAATTTCCATGTGCCCTGCATTCACCTTGCGTATCCCCCAAAGATCTGGCAACGCCTGAAAATAATATTTATCAAATGCCAAATAATTCCTTAACCTTAAATACCTTTAAACTTTTTTTCATTATCACACATACCCAAATCTTGTTGCATATAATTGATTGCTTTGTCCAAAGAATTTAATGCCCAATATGCGCTAGATAGGGCAGAAAAAACGGAACCTCTTAATTTTAAACTGCATGAACCAATTGTGAGTGCAGCTTCTAACACGCCAGCAGCTGCTTTGTATTGTCCAGCGCCAAGAAGTTCCTGACCGACGACAGATATTACAACGAAAGAGGATTCATCTAATTTCATTGCTCGCAATTGTTGAAATGTTGGTTCTAACGTTGGTCTTAAAGGAGATTTCAAGGAAGCTTCTACCAAACCAGACAATAATTGACAATTGGAAGGATCGTGAGCTAATCCGGTACTGAATGCTACAAGGGCTTCTCCGTGTCTGCCCAAACATTGTAAAGCAACACCTTGACGATAATATGCCTGAAAAATTAATAATACAAATATTATTGATTCTATTTTGTAATAAAAAATAAATAAATAAATAAATAAATAAATGAATGAATGAATGAATGAATATACGCATACCTTTGGCCATTGTGGACTAAGTTCTGTGGCTCTTACGGCATCCTGAAGGGCAAGAGCAAATAAACCCATTTTTAATCGTGCGGCTGATCTGTTGGAATATAATACATGACTGAGTGGATCCAACGCCAAGGCTTCGGTGTATAAAGTAGCAGCAAGTGCATAATCTCCATTTTGGCATGCTGCATTGCTACGCCGTACAGTCTCTAGGAATAATGATCTGGATCCAGCGGCCAAGGCCGACGTACCTTCGGGCTCCACCTGAAATGTATTAAAATAAGTTAGTAAAGTATACATTACTGAAATATAAATAATTACAAATACTATATCTCTAATATTTATTATTTTTTAATTAAATAGTCAAATTTGTTAAATATGAAATAAAGATCTGACGAAAATAGAATGAAACTAAGGTGTAAAATATTAGTTGTAGAAAAAATGTAATAATAGAAAAAAAATAAGATGATTACCTCAGAGATATCCCTATGAGACATTGCTTAAGACGAGCCGGGAACATCCTCCTGCATGGGCATTATCTGCCGCAAACGAGCTCCATTAGATAAGGCTTCGGGCTTTAATACATACGTAAGGCCTTTTCTAGTCTTTCTCCCAACTTTTCTTTCTTTTCTCTTTTTACATTAAACTTAGAATCTCAATAATGTTATTTATTATTTCAAATTAGGTTTAATCCTAGTCCCGTATTTATATTTCACTATTTGGTCTAGGCACCTGAAGTCTTCTTTTCTCTAGACTCGATAAATTGATCCGATTAATAAAAAAGGAGGGAGAAAGGCGTCTTAGGGGGGCACCCACTGCATTCCTTAGGCACAGCCATCTTGGAATGTGGGGGGTTTCTCCCTTGGGCCCCTCTTCTTTACTTTTACATGCGTACACCTTACTCACACTTTACTAATCTATGTGTCTCTGCCTGTGTATATATGAATGTAAGATATACACAAGGCCCCACCTGTAAGAGCGCGTAGAAAATTGGAATCTTACACAGGACATGCATCTTTAAATATATAATCATTAAACACATCCAATTCCTTTCTTATTTCTTTCCTTCCCTTTTGTTGTTTTTCTTTTATACCTTCTTTAATAATCTTCCTTGTGATTCTTAATTATTTAAATTTCAACAATTTGCAAGTATGACTTAAATAAATAATATAAAAATAAACACAAAACGTTTTTTCTTTTTTTGCAAGCACACACACACACACGCACATATTTATTTAGAAATGTTAATATAAAATATTTTAAATAATCTTTTTATATAACAGAAAATGATAACATAGATATCTCATGTGGCGTATGAAATTACAAATATTCGATAAAAAGTATATTATTTGTATGCAATATGGCAATATCACTGTAATTAATAATTGTATGCAATATAATACAATTAAAATGATTTGGAATGTATGTAAATACCTGAAGTTTTATTATTACTAAATACATTTGCATCGTCTACGCAAACTTGTAGTCTCTTTTATATTATTTAAGCCTTATAGTTTTCTTTTTTTCCAATTTTTTGATTTTAAATTATATTTATATGTACATTATTTGTTTTTAATACATCTTGAATAATGTTTTCTTTTTTCAAGTATAAAACTGTGCACATATATTTATATAAAATTATATTACTATTATTATTTAAACATAGGTACATATAATTTTTTCTTTTCTGGCACAGATATCGTTTGCGATTATTTTTTTCATACATTACTCTCATGCATACGTGTATGCATGTACATTAATATCATGGAATGTTTATGTATTATTTAAATTATTATCAGTGTATATAATTCTCTCAGAACACACGTGTGTGTCGATATATCTAATATTGCAAAATGTATACATGTGTATATATATATATACCTCATTTAAATTAATAAAACTTTGTGCTTAACATATGTCTCTATACATATATAAAAATGTGTTTTGTGCAAGCAATTCTTTAATAAAATACAGTGGGTGATCGGTTAATGAACATTTTACAAAATAAGTGCAAGAAAAACCAACACTATTTGTAAAACTGTAATTTTTTCTTTTTCGATGATGGGTTAACGAACAATTCAGATAACCGATTATGTTTGTCAACCGATCAACCACTGTACACCAAATGATCGACGTAATATGTATATTTACCAATTTAACAAGTATATTAACCAACATAAAACCAAATAAAACAACATGTATATTAACCAATTTAATATCTTTGAATGATAATAAACTTATTATAAGGAAATAATATTCCAGTCATTATCATACAAACATATTATGCAAACGTACTCTCATAAAGGAATGTCCTAATGTTCACATGATATATCATTTACAATAATATAGTAAAATAAAAGTTCTATAAATACATATAAGTTTTCTCATGGCCATATTTTCTTAAACAGATCCATAAATGAATCGTAAATCATGAATGTTATAGCAACATCTAAACATACTCTACTTAATCTTGGAATAGTGCCTTTATAAAAGGCAAATGGACCTTCTTTCTTCCATAGTTGGATAACGCAGTCTATACTGCTTTTATATTTCGATGCCTCCAAACCCTAAAATAAAAGTTCAATTATTATACTGAAAGTTGTTAAATAAAAAAAAAACAAGGAAAGAATTGTTACGCACCTGCATTCTAGTTTTTACAACATCAATAGGGGTGTTCCCGAAAACTGAAGCTGCTCCAGCACACGCACCGAACGCACCAACAACGACCTTAGGAACATTTTTATTATTGTCGCCACCTCTGTACCAGTCTTTTAATGTTTCCATTACAAAAAATCGTATTGCTTGATTAGAGCCTTGTTTTAAAATAGTAGGCATAACACCTTGGTATACTCCTTTGAATCCTGTTAAACAAAATAACGATATTAAATAATGAAATATAATTGATTTATCTATTCTTGTTAATTAAAACACATTCATGATAGTAATTTAAAGATATATGAAGTATATTAATTGATATTTTAAATGAAAATTTGTAAGGGATTGAATACACACACACACACACATGTAGTCAATTATTAATATGTATAAAGAAGGAGAAAAACATGTCTCTTACTATCTCAATCTTGTAAACTTCAGTTTACAAATGGTATTATCTTTCCTTTTCATCAGTCAAGTTAATACGGTTCAAGGACTAATTCTGCATATACCATTCTTATCATTCATTTACAAGATACTTTTACGTATTTTATAATTTTGTAAATTCTTATTTAAACCAATTACAAAATGACGTATTAGTAGAATAAAAATAAAAATATGTAAATAACATTTGCATTTCTTAAGAAACAAAGACTCACTCATAAATATCTATAGATATAACGTAATAATGTATAATTCATTATACTTGAACTTTGTGCAATAAATTTGTGGCAGAATTTTTCAACGCTAATGAAAAGAAGAAACTTATGGTAATAAAAAATGTTCAAATAATATTTATATCATAAAATAAATGTTTTTGTTACATAAAGAAAAACTGTAAAAAAATCGTAGAAATGCTTACCATTTTCTTTGACTATCAAACTAACGCCGTGAAAAAATCCCTTAAACTTAGGATTGGGCGATCTCTGATCGTTAATGAATTTAACTTTGACCGTTTCCATAGGAGTCACTACAAAAATAGCTTCGCATACGCCAGCGCAAAGTCCTGCCAAAAGTTTTCTCTGAGCGTTGAGATTTCCATCCGCGTCGACTAATCTTTTTTTAACTGACTCGAAAGCACCAAAACGTACTGCAGACTTTGGTATAGAGCCGTAAAGGAGAACGGATAGGCCTCTGTACAGTCCAAAGAATCCACGCGCTTTTACAGTTTTTGTTACACAATCCCATATTCCTGTATATTCTTTGCCAGTTCCGCTTTTACCATCCAATTGTAGTTGAGTCTTTACGTATTCAGTTGGATATGTAATACAAATTTCTATACCTCCGGTAATACCACCTGCCAAGAATAAACATAAAATATATTTCTTTTGAAGTAATTTTTTAATCTATTTACTTAATTAATACAAGATAATATGTAAGTATAAATAAATGGAAATCATATAAAATATATTATAGTAAATATATTAATAAGATATTAAATATATTCTTTCTTATTGAAGGTTAGATTAGTGTGATTTCGACCTTTGAACTATCACACCATAGAGTAAGCACCACTAACACATTATGTTTCTCTCTCTTTTATTGGCTCATTCAATGACCGAAATGCACACACACACGCGCTGAAATTATGCGGTAATGCGTGCATAGAAATATATTTAAATACATATATGCATATAATATGATCGAACCCCACTTGATAGAAATAATAAAAATGTAAACCTTTGACAAATGTCAGAAGTCAATGTTTTTCTATCAATTTGATAAGATAAGGGAAAGTAAAATGAGAATTATGGTCTATCTATCTTTATGAGATGATTAAATAATCAGAAAAAAATAGACCACTGTGTACCAGCAATGATTCCTTTGAGACCAATATTAGTAGCACCGGCAGCAGCCACAACCGAACCATTCTGAAGCCATGGTCTTCTTGGGAATGGATTTTTATTATTGTATGATGATATTAATGACGGTTCTTGTATAAATTGATGCCTTAACCAAACTGGATCCATAGCAATCGCGATGACGATGACGATAACAATAACACAATTAATCCTTTCTTCCAGCGAAGACGTCGAAACCAAAATGATCCGATCAAGTCATGTGTGTCCCTCAATGGTGCCAGCAAATAAACTTCACGATTCCCCTTCTTCTTATTTTTCGTCGTCGTACGACTTTTTTGGATCGGCTTTTTTTTCCGGTTCTTCGCTACGCGCGACCTCGTTAAAGTCCGATATTTGATAGAAACGATTAGGTGAAAAATAAAACATTATTTTCTTCTAATTTTTTTCATTTTATTTCTTTTTTAATATCTTTTCTTTTTTTTTCTTTTCTTTTCTATTACCAATGACTTTCAATATTTCTTAAAGAAATTTGACGAAGTATCTTTTTTCCTTCCATACGTATATCACATTTCATTGTAAGACCTTGGAATTTATTAAATTTTTGTTTAATTCAACGCATTTTATTCGTATATTTAATCGACGTTTTATCGTTTATGATTAGCTTTTATAAAAAAGTAATTCATAGAGATATAATATAAAATTCTTTTTTTATTTTATAAGTCTCTTATCTTATTTAATGTCTCTTATTTGCAAAAGAACGTGACACAGTTTTCTCATTAAAATAAATTCCATAATTTGTGTGGATCAGAATGATTTGTATTTACAAACGATCTATTCACTTTTATTTAATATTAAGTTCACAGACGACGAGATATATAATTAATTGTTAAATAAAATATCACTTTGTGTTCGTTTTTTTAGAAAAATTATAATAATATTTTGAAAATTATTTAAAAAAAAAAAAAAAGAGGAAAAAAGTAACTCGATAAAAAGTTTTATATAAATGTCTTCGCTTAACATCGACACATTTTTTTACTACAATCTGTATTTTTGTCTTTTAATTCTTTTTCATTTTATTTGATTTCTTTTGTAATTTTTTTTCTTTTTTTTTGTTAATGAGAATTAAGAAGTTGGAGTTTAATCTTCGGTTCTAAGTAAACAAATATATGAAATAAACATTGTTCCTTATCTCAAATAATAATGGTCCTTGTTATTTACCATCCAGGTGTGGTATTTGCTAATCTCCGCATACGCCTGAAACATAAATAAAAAATAATTCTCTGAATCAGAGATACCTGTTGCTTAATATTGAAATATTTTACCGAGTATTTCTATCTTGATCTCTTATTTTCTTCTCCATTTCCGCGTCGGTTAAAGTTTCTAAAAATGGAGCCCACTGATCGGCTTCGGACGGAGGTCTAAATGGTACTTCTACTGTTGGTAACGGTGCTTCAGAAAATGCATACGTTCTTTGGTGCCATGACAATTGACCACGAACGCTGAAAAAGAAATAATGTAAATATAGTAATGTAAAATAAAATAGATCAAAATAATGCATATAATAAAATTACCTGTAGGCAATAGCCGTAACAAATTCTCCACCGAGTCCTAATTCGGCGCATAATTTCATAGCAAACTTTTCAGGATTATTTTCTTTCTCTGACATGTCCCATTCTACTTGGTCTACTAAGGATGTATTACCGACATGTATGTTCAATTTAATGATTACTCTTTGATCGCATTGTTCTTCCAAAATAGTTTCTTGCGGGAAGGCTTCTATTTGTTGTCTTATAGCTTGAGCTATCGCAGGAACAAAAGTTAATGGATTCAAATCTAAATCGTCGCATAATACCTCTGCAAATTGTTCCGGTGTTATAAGACTTTCTATAAAAAAACAATAATATAAATATTTATAACTTCAAAGATTTACCACTTAATTAATCTAATATTTAAGTAAAGTCATATGTACCATTTTTATTCCAAGTAAAAGTATCCCTCAATTTTTGACCTTCTATTTCCATGTCCAAGCGTATGGGAACCAACATTTCTTGTTGCGCTGCATTTTCTAAATTAGCAGACGGATCTGTATCGTCGAAACTATAACAGATAAAACAAATATAACTTCTATATTATTAAATGTCTTAATCTTCAATTTCTAGAATTATTATTTACCATAATGGAAATGTTCTGACTTTTTTATTGTGAACCCTATTTCGATTGATAGGTGTAGCCTGTGGTACTGCATCTAAATGCGAACTGTTGGGCAAACTTGGAACCCATGCCATTGACTTTTTAGATTTTCCTTCTCTAGGCGCAGGTGGTTCAGTAGAATGTACTGATACAGCTTTATACTTATCATCATTACCTTCAATAATATCTTCTACTTCGCTGGCTCTTAAAAGTGATACACTTGATGCAAGTACGTGCTGGCTTAATCCAAGTTCAACTAATTTTTTACGTTCGTCATTGGTTATAGACCTTCTGAACATACCAGGATAACGTTTATACAACGACCCACGAAAGAGTCGCAAATAATTGCCCACTTCGGAGCCAATACAATAATATTCTCCATTTTCCTCTACTTGAAAACTTATAGGTTTATCTCCGTAAGTACGCAATGCCATGTTATATTTCTTTTTTCACTGCAAAATAATAAAGATATTACTTTTAAACATATCCCACAAATCTCCTTGTATTAATTATTTATTATTAATTAACAAAAAACTTTTCTCTAATTACTAAACATATAGAATTTAATTTTTGTAACCAAGAATGCTATTAAATCAACCACAATCAGATTAATAATAATAATATATTCCAATAGATGACAGAAGGGTCGCTCTACTGAAACTGCCCTCTGGAATTCGGGCTAATTACTCAGTCGATAATTAAATATTACATTACCGACAGGAAATATGATGGTACAATACTGTCAAAGAGCAGTACAATAGCATTAAAAAGTTGGTATAAAACCTCAATAGCTGAAAAAAATTAATAAGTGCATTTAATTTCTAGCTATTTGCTAATTTAAAATCCATAACTGCTAACTTTATTAATTAATTATTTAATTAGTTATTGATAATTCAAAATACAAAAACTTTTTTCTCATTTCTAAGCAAAGCAATGAAGTTTTCTGGTATTTTTTGTTTTCAATAAACTGCACACTTTTTGTTTGTCCGGCTCCTCAACTTTATTTTATTAAATATTTATTATTTATCGTTAATTAGTTGAAAATAATTATTACACTTTGAATAATTATAAAATGGCGACGTCATGAGTAGGAGATATGTTTTACGCATGCGCAACCACAAATTCAAGGCGCAAGCGCACTTTGAAAAAAATGAAAGTAAAGTTGGTATACCTGCAGGAGGTATATTTAAAATTGATTTCCAAAGTAACAACCTGTAGGATTACGGAGCTTAGATAATATGGAGCTATCTAAGCTCCGTGTGTAGGATAGTGAAAAGAAATAGGTTAATCGTTCATAATGTATAAACAATAGATAAATATATTGTAAATTATAATTTTTATTTCTTTTTATGTCTAAAAACATTTTGGAATCTCGTCTCTTAGTAAGAATTAATTTTTGAAACATACTGTGTTGTTCTTATCTAAACTATCGAACGATTAAAAACGTATAAGAGACAAAAAAATAACATTTGTAATTCACTCATATAATATAATTATCAACCAATAGGTGGCACAAAATACCGGAAACGATAAATGTCACCTCATAGCTACCCGATCTATCATCTTTTTTAATCAACGACGAATAAAAACTATACTTTTTAAAACAGTTTCCGTTTTCTTTCCACTACATAATTTTCGTTGCTGAGGTGAGTTCTACTCCTTATTCTTTTTTTGTATATTTCTTATATTTTCACATAAACATTTTTTATTACGTATAGTTTAAATTCGGATCACGAACCTGGTAATCTTCTATTAATATCTAACAATTAAAAAAATGTGAAAGATTATAAATATACTATTAAAAGATATGTTCAAAAGTTTGTACAATCAATGGTCACGTTGGCGACTATTAAAAATACTTTGTAATCGATATTTCGAGATATAATTGCGTTAAAAGTTTGTGCATTCGAATAGATAAAAACTCTTAATATTATTTTAATATTTAATAATTAAAAATGTGAAAGAAAAATTGTAAATATTTTCTCAGTATGTTAAAAACAGATGTATAGGTTAAGGAACAGTTACGTCGGCCACATGGCGACCATTAAGAAAACTTAATATATATACATATAATTATAACAATTTCTTTTTTTTTTTTTAATTGACTCTAATTTATTTGAAAATGAAATATAATTCTCGAATATACAATTTCGTTGCAGTCCTTAAATTTCCGTAAGGTGTCCCTACTTACACGTTAAGATGGGTAGGGAGGACAAAGCAACCTGGAAGTCCAATTACTTCACCAAACTCGTAGTACGTGTGCATATACATTTTTAGAAATATTATTTTATTTTGTGTTACCCTTCTTTAATATAAATCTTTCTAAACTCTATTTTTGCATGAAGAACAATCATTTAAAAACTTTTTTTTTTCCTTTCTTAGCAACTTCTCGATGACTTTCCAAAATGTTTCATCGTTGGAGCAGACAATGTCGGGTCCAAGCAAATGCAACAGATTCGTATGTCTCTGCGTGGCAACGCAGTGGTACTTATGGGAAAAAATACTATGATGCGTAAGGCTATTCGTGGTCACATCGAAAGAAATGCAGCATTGGAAAAATTATTACCGCACATTAGGGGTAATGTTGGATTTGTTTTCACTCGTGGCGACTTGATCGAAGTCAGAGACAAACTTTTGGAGAACAAAGTACGAGCACCGGCCAGGGCAGGTGCTATAGCACCTTTGAGCGTTATCATTCCAGCACAAAACACCGGTCTTGGTCCAGAAAAAACTTCTTTCTTCCAAGCTTTAAGTATACCGACCAAAATTTCGAAGGGTACAATTGAAATTATCGTAAGTGTATATTCATGGAAGATTAATGAACCATCCGTTAAACTTCGAAGACTAATATTTTTCATTTTATATTTTAGAATGATGTACATATCTTAAAACCAGGTGATAAAGTAGGCGCATCAGAAGCAACTCTTTTGAATATGTTAAATATTTCTCCATTCTCGTATGGGTTGCTTGTCGAACAAGTATATGATTCTGGTACTATTTTTGCACCTGAAATTTTGGATATCAAACCCGAAGATCTTCGCGAGAAATTCTTAGCTGGTGTTGCAAACTTAGCAGCTGTTTGTTTAGCGATTTGCTATCCAACTGTTGCTAGTGCACCGCACAGCATTGTTAATGGTTTCAAAAACTTGTTGGCTGTTGCTGCTGCTACTGACGTTGAATTCGCTGAAGCGATGACGATCAAAGAGTACATCAAGGTATATAAATTTTAATCGAATTATAATTTAGAGTTTCTATTGAGATTATTTTATACACATGATGAAAACAATACGCGTCTAAAGAGTTTGAGTCCCATGTCAGAGCTAGAAATAGCTGAACCCACTGGCATGTCAAATTCATTGTTTACAATTAGCATGAACTCGCTGTCTGATCATTCTTTCTGTAAAAATGAATGTTTTTTTTTATACATAAAAACAATTATTTAATATAATATGATTGTTTTCAGGATCCTAGCAAGTTTGCAGCTGTTACCACTACTGTTGCTGCACCAGCTGCTGTTGCTGAAGCTCCTACTGTTGACAAGAAAGAAGAAAAGAAAGAGGAATCAGATTCAGAAGATGATGACATGGGTTTTGGACTTTTCGATTAAAAAAGAAAACGTTCACGATAACTCTTACGTTTTAATAACAAAGATTCTGTTGTCATTTCTTACGCCTGACATCCAAATAAATTAAACACTTTATAACGAACTGATAGAATATTATTATATCTTTCTTATTAGTTTATCCTAACTATTTAAAAAACTATTAAAAACAATTCTTTTTTTGCACACAGTACAAGATATTTATATAATACTATCAGCCCCTTGCTGACGTGTTTTGTAACCGTTTGCCTTTTGACCTCTTGTCCGGATCTTTTTGCCACCTCTTCCAATATATCCTCTCTTTCGAGAGGTCCTTTCTCCCTCCTGGAAGGAAATGCACATTCTTCCTCTTGCTTCTTTCTTCCCTCCATTCCTCTTCCGATAACAGCTCCAGCTTTCTCTCCTTCTAAAAAGAAATAGGTTAATCGTTCATAATGTATAAACAAAAGGTAAATATTTTGTAAATTATAATTTTTATTTCTTTTCATTAGCCTATAGGTTGTTACCTTGGAAATCAACTTTAAATATACCTCCTGCAGGTATATATATATATACCATCTTTACTTTCATTTTTTTCAAAGTGCGCTTGCGCCTTGAATTTGTGGTTGCGCATGCGTAAAACATATCTCCTACTCATGACGTCGCCATTTTATAATTATTCAAAGTGTAATAATTATTTTCAACTAATTAACGATAAATAACAAATATTTAATAAAATAAAGTTGAGGAGCCGGACAAACAAAAGGTGAGCAGTTTATTGAAAACAAAAAACACTAGAAAACTTCATTGCTTTACTTAGAAATGAGAAAAAAGTTGTTGTATTTTCAATTATTAATAACTAATTAAATAATTAATTAATAAAGTTAGCAATTATGGATTTTAAATTAGCAAATAGCTAGTAATTAAATGCACTTATTAATTTTTTTCAGCTATTGAGGTTCTATGCCAATTTTTGAATACTAAACAATATGTGCCGGCAAATAGAGTGCGCTAGTATTAAGAACTCGATAGATTAATTGCAACGAGGGCAGATATTTTCATCGAAAATACGATTACATGAAAACAGAAGTAGAGAGTAATATCGTCAAAGGATGATTGGAAATTTAAAGGCAATAAAGAAAATGCAGATCGCAAAGTTATTAAGGTTGAAAATGTTTGACCTTTATCTGTCGAGATTGAAATCATTTATAATTCTATCTTGAGAAGAGAAATGAGTTGGAAAGTAAATGTGATCGGTTTATATATGGCCGGTTTTATATCGATATAAGGAACAAGGATTAAAGGATCGATAAAAATATTTGATGAAAATAGAAAACATTTTTGTGCGGCGTTTTTTCCAATAAAAAAATCGAAAATTAAAGTTTGAAATGAAATTGAAATGAAATTGAAATGAATGAAATGAAATAATTGGATATTTGTTTTTAAAAAAAGGAAGGGTGAAAAATAAATGGTAAAGGTCCATGTGCGCTTAATCATTTCCCTTTGGTTGCGCATCGTTCCTATTAGAGTTTCTATAGATATGTATGCGTGTTGTGTACGCGCAAGTGTACTGTCTCTGGTAATACACATTTCTTCGATTCGTAAAAAGGGGAGTCTTGTTAGGAGGTACTGCGCAGTGAAGCTGTTGTTTTTTAACGAGTTGTAATAAAAAAAAAAACAAGGGCAATAATAATCGCCTCCTTGTGTGTGTTTCGCGCTTGGTAGTGTAAACGCCGGTAATGAGTGTTTATACTGGAACGACTGTAGCGATATCGACGACGACGACGGGGACGACGACGACGACGACGGCAACGGCAACGGCAACAGCAACGGCAACGACAACGACGACGACGACAACGACAACGGCGACGACAACGACAGCAACAACGACAACGACAACAACAACGACAACGACGACGGCTACAGCTTCCGCGTCGGCGGTTCTACTGTCGCCAGATTCCGCCAACGGTTGGATTGAATTTTGTGAAAGACACGCCCGTGCCTCGGCCTCTGACTTTGCCAAGGCTTTCTGCACTTATGTCAGCCTAAATCTACCTGAAAGTGCAAGATCAACTTTATCTCATCGTGATTTTCTCAGAAAGTTTGTCGATAGTTTCTGCGAACACTTTGAGAGCGAATACTTGCGTCGTACTGTTAGGTCTGTCAAGTTCAATATTTTTCAATTAACATTAACTTTTTTCTTCTCCTTTCCAAAGCTTACATTTACAAACATTAAATATATTTTCTTCTGATATCTTTAAGAGAATAGATATAGTATAGAAATAATTAAGATACATTTACGACAAGATTTTGATTCGATACATCATTGAATGTATTTCTTTTATTTTTTAGATCACTAACTGCATATGATGTTCGACAAACAGCATTCACTGAAAGAGATCCAAATGCCATATCTCAAAATAACAATGCTCCGATTCGTGCTTCGTCGCATGAAGAATTTAGCGATTACTCTGAACACGATGGTGAAACGGTATCACCTAAGCCAGTTCACAAACCTTTCTTTCGCAGATTGTCGTTTAAAGGACTTAAAAAAGGAAAGAGTTTCTTTCACAAACAACAGAGCGACGAAGTAGAATTGTCTCATAGTGAACACCGTAGAGATAAACATTCGAAAACTAAACTTTCTAAAATTGTTGTTGAATGTAGAAAGGAGGGTATTGTTAATTCTTTGATGGGGGAATACATAGATGGAACTCAAAAATGGGAGAAATCTAGATTAGCATTGATAAAAGCAATCGGAGGTTATATGCTAGAATTTTATTCTCCTCCCAAAGCAGTCAAACCGCGCAGCGGCGTTTTTTGTTCCGCAATAACTGAAGCCAGAGAAACCACAGCACTTGAAATGCCAGATCATGAAAACACATTTGTTTTGAAAACACAAAATATGGAATTTGTAATAGAAGCTCATGATTCTAATGATATGAGATCTTGGCTGGCTACTATTAAATACTGCATGCGTACTGTACAGCAAAATTCTACCACGCCTGTCTCTGGTACACGAGATTCAATAGCAGATTCCTTAGGACATGCTTCTACTATTGGAATTAGTAGCGAAGGCGATAGACTGAGGGCCAATTCGGCAAGTAAAGGTTCCCGAATAACATCTCACGAGCCAACTACAGAGGAAGCATTATCCAATCCACCGGAATTGCCTCCAAGATTACGTATGCAAAGTAGCAGTAATTTGGAATTATGCTCGTCGCAGCAAGAAATTGAACAATGTGAGAAATAATATGCATGTTTAATAATCGATTATATTTTAATGGTATAAAATCTCAATTAATTTTTTGTTTCTTTTTAGTAGCTGCAAATGATGGTGAGCTAGATTTATCGAGTAGCTTACGAGAGTATCCTTGGTTTCATGGTACACTGCCACGTTCAGATGCAGCACAGCTTGTTTTGCACAGTTCTGCTAATGGCCACGGTGTTTTTCTTGTTCGCCAAAGTGAAACACGAAAAGGAGAATTTGTATTAACATTTAACTTTCAGGGAAGAGCGAAGGTGATCTATTAAAGACTATAAATAAATAATATGTCGTTTGTTGCAATCTTAAACAAATTAAAGAAAATTCATTCATCGCACATTTCTATAGATTCCTTTATATTTATTATTTTAGCATTTACGCATGACATTGAACGATCAAGGCCATTGTCGTGTCCAACATCTTTGTTTTCCGGCGATATACGATATGTTAGAACATTTTCGTCAAAATGCCATACCTCTTGAATCTGGTGGAACTGCAGATGTTACTCTAACAGAATTCGTGGTGGCTAATCCTGCTTATCGAACGGCGCATCACCATATGATAGGCGTAATGCAACAGTCGCAAGAAAGAAGACCTCCGGTAGCTCCAGAGCCCAGAGAAGTAAGAGTCAGCAGTGGAAGTCTAACTCCTCTTGAATGAGCGCGAGTGGCCAACACCCACAGTCTGAAGTCTGATTTACAGACAGTGAGTAGATAACTAGATAAAGTGATGCGCTCTCTTTCCATTCATCTCATAAGTATAATGGCTCTACCAAAATTCGATTTAAAAAATTGCATATATAAATTTTATTATATATATATATTTAATAATTATTAGTCTCGATTAAAGAAACTAATCCTAATATATAAAATTATAATTAATTTTTGGAAATTTCTTCAGATTTAAGTATCTTATAGCGCGCTAATGTTTCTATCCGAGAAAAGTAAAAGTTATATATTATTGGAATGTAATTATTCTAATAACAACATTTGTTGGCTTAAAAGGAAATGACAGTGGGGCAAAAAAGCTCGCTTTTTCATACGATGGTGTATTCTTAAAGCTTCTGGTAAATTACGATCAATTGACTTTTATATTATAAATTTACATATTAATTTGCATTTTTGTTATATTACCTTTAACGATAACCAGAAAATTTAAGAATTTGTCCACGAGCGTTTATAAGAATATATAAAATAATTTTTTATAATTAAATTAGGTACACACATATGGAGGTTCTATAAGAACACGTACTGAGTCCTTGGAAAGACTGGAACAACTACATAACATTGCAGAGCAACTAGGTTCAACGTCGACCACTGGCAGAGCGGTTCAAAATACGTATAGTTTTCTCTGACGATGGATACATTATAATTTTTATCATTAGAACAGTATTTTATTTCTTTCAGAACTAAGTTGCACTGATAAGACGAACTAAAAAAATCGAAATCCTTACTGAAACATACATGTTCTATATATAAATATTTTGAACGAGTATACCCTCTTCAAGAGCTATGTTGCATTGCTTAAGATTTCATATTTTGCCAATATCATTTTATTATAATCAAGAGTATATGATTAATAACTTAATTTTTTTAATCTCTACAGTTAGATGCTAACAATTACATCATTTTTTATTAATATGAATTTTACATTTGATATCGAGTTTTTCTAATCCATAACAATTAATTACAATATTAATCCAATATTCATTTCTAAAGTAATGTATTACATTCTGCAATATATTAGAATGTTAAATTTAAGATAGCATTTGAAGCAACTTTTGGAAACTTGATTTCACTTTACGAAATATGGATTTTTTTTAAATCATATATATCAAAGTAGAAATTAATTCGGTGTCTTTTTTAAACAATCATTGCTTCTGTTCGAATTAAAATTTTTTACCGCTTTTGATGCCATCTAAAACCACTTATCATCCTCCGTACGAATTATTATTATATCAAAACAATTAAAAACGTCATAGTATATTAAAAGAATCACTTGCGTCATTGAATGCTTTTCATATTTTAAATGAAAAAAATTGGCTGTTAAAACTACTGACATGATTTGTGATGTCAGAGATTGTTATTAGGAAAGGATGCTCTAACTTATAAAACGTGCAAAAAGTTTATTTATCGACCATGAAACAAGGCACGCTATTTTGCAACATGAAAAAGCTCCGCCATATGTTGCTTTAAGCACGTGGGACTTCATTTATACTTTGGGATGAGAAGTTCTCCCTTATGCTGCTTACTCTCCGGACCTAATCCCTTCGAACTACCATCTTTTTAGGGCCTAAAAACACTATTTGTCGAGGGAGTGCAATACTTGCACAAATACGTACAAGTTGGTTGAAGAGGTCCGATAAATGCATTGAAGATTTCATAGCCAGCAAACCACCGTCATTCTACGAGGATAACATTTATAAGTTACCCAGTAAGCGGTAAAAAACTATAGAAAATAATGGTAAATATTACAAAATATAATACTGTACCTAGGTATTTGTAATAAAATCTCCAAGTTAAGAAAAAAAATGCACCAAATTAATTTCTACTCTTAATATATATATACATATAGAAATAAAATAAAATTTTTAAATCTATCCAATAAATTTTAAAAGTTCTTTTTAATATACATTCAAAAGAAAAAGAACATTTACCTTGTCAAGTAATAACTCTAGTAACAAAATTTACTTTTTCATTCTTTTCTTTTGTTTATTATTATAGAAGATAAAAAACTTGTAACGTTTTGTTGCTTATGAGTCTTTTTGCAAGCATGAAATATAAAATTTGAAATTTTTTAAAATATTTATTTTTCATTTGTTTTATAATACGCATCAATTTTAAATTAATGAATGGTTGAGACTATATGAATTAATATTAATATTTAATAGATTTGTTATTAAACACTTATAAACGAGTGAAACTTTATTTGTTATCTGCTTTAAATAACATATTGTAAGAAAACTTGTATAAATTAAAACTTACGATGTATGTACTTATATAATATCACATAAGAACTCGTTTGTACATAATGTACTGCCATATATTATAATTTACATTATTCCACTTTCTTTTTTCCTTTTTTTTTCAACATATCATCTCATTAAAATATTAAAAGCGCATTGAAATTCTACTATAATAGATTATATAATGCAATTGATTTTTTATTTTTGCTGGAACTACTTCTAAAGTACTTGAAAGGATGATTGAAAAGGATTACGTACTTTTGAATATATTTAAAATATATATACACATGCACAAATGAAAACAGCATACTGTAATTAATTTATATTTCATAATTAAGTTACCTTTTATGAATTCAATATATATATTAAGTTTGTTTAATTTTTATAATTTTGAAAACGAAATAAGAAAATTAGATAAAAGATAATATAAAAACATGATCTCTTTTTAAGGACATTTGGTACAGTGAGTGATCGGTTAATACGTAAATATTATATTTAAATGGATTATGTTTGTTAACCGATCACCCACTATATTATAATTTTGTGATTACTCAAAACGGTTTAATAGTGCAAGAAAGAAGGAAAATAATAATTTGATTACATATAATTAGATATATTTGTTAACGCTTGCGTAAAATTTATTGTTTAACACCTAAAAATGTACACTCCTTGCCAGTTTTTTTAATAGTTTGTAATACCTCATCGGAGGATAATGTTGTTTTCACAGATACCATTTTATTATCTAAGTTAACGTTAATATCATTTACACCTATCAAATAAAATTGTCATTATTACATGACATTATAAAATATTTTATCAGTGGGAATATTTAAGAAAAAACTTACAAACCTGCCTTTTTGTTAAGAACATTTTGAACGGAATTAACGCACCCTTCGCACGTCATTTCAACTCGAAATTCGTAGACCTTTAAATGAAAATTATTTCATATAATTTATATTTTCTGAAAAGTAAATAAAATGACAATTTTCTTACCTGCGCCGCCATAATATCACTGATAAAATATGTAAAAGATTTGACGTGGCATATAACACCAAAGTTACTTTTCTCTTTCTTCTTTCTCTTACCACCGAGTCCTATTTCTTGAAATATCAAATAAGTTTTAATCAAAAGATAAGCTCTTAATTATTGAAATAATCGTCTGATCACACTTTCAACAATTTCACTTAACTAATAACACAATCACAGAGGCAATGAGTTCTTTTATTTCCATTTAGATCAACGTACGTGGCTCCCTCTTTTGAGATCTTTTTACAACAGTCTTTCATAATCATGATTTATTGGTTACTTCGATTTTGTTTATTTCCTTATTTTTCATATAATTAAATGGTTACGATCAAAATAAGTTAAGGAAAATTTCTCAATAATGTACAGTAATGTACATATGTCAAAATTTTTTAATTTAAATATTTAATTCAAACTTTTTATAATCAGAATTATCAACAATAGTTTATCATAACCTACAAATTAAAAAATGAGAAAACTTGGAAAAACTTATTATTTATATTATTAATTTAATATTTATATCATTTATATCATATATATATATATAATATTAATAATATATTAGATTATATTTATTAACTTGCAATAAACTTGTTTTATTTTATATAATTAATTCTGTTTTTATATTTATTTATGTTTAAGTTCTTTCTCAACTGCACTTAACCGTTGTTCTAATATATTAACAGTATTTCGTAATGATTCAACTTGTTCATTTAACATTTCTATTATATTACTGGCTTGACTAGAACACGAATCAGGTACTTTATATTGTCCGATACAAGAGGAATCTTGTTCTCTTTCCTTGTGTTGCCTCTCTTTTCTCAAATTAATCACTTCGACTTGTATATTTTCATTAGGTAATTTGGGAATAGATTCTTTACAAATTTTTGAATCGGATTTAGATTTCACAGATTCCAACGATGATAATAAAAACTAAAGAAAATTTCACTATATCTGCTGAAATGTAAACAATATATAGATGTATTAGATTTGAATCAATACCTCTTGCTGTTCTGCATAATCTCCAGTTTTCTCGTATCTTGATTCTTCTTGAGTATCCGTGTCGCTTGACCATTTATCTTCATATTTAATATCTTGAACAGGCGGTATGAATATTCGAGGAACTTTTCTATTGTTATCGTCTTTATCAAAATTAGTCTTCCACGTTAAAAGCTGAAAATCAGCACCACCCGACGCAAAGTAATCTCCATTGAGAGAAAATGCAATCGATCTAACAGCACCATTGTGTCCTTTGAGTGTATAAATTGGACGACCTTCCAATAAATCTAAAACCTAAAAAACATTTACATTTTATTATATTTTTATAATGATATATATATATAGCAGTTTGTTACTGCCTCTCCGGAGTTAACAGTACACGGATTTTTGTTTTTTATCGAAGAGGAAAAAACCATGCCCATGTTGCTCGACTTTAGTGATTTGATGGGAACTAATAATCCAACGTGTTTATGCCATTGACTGATGATATATATAAAATGTATAAAAAGAATTCAATTACTTTCATAGTAGTATCTTCGGAAGCAGTTAACATAAAATTTCCTTTGGGATGAAATTTGGCGGCGTGCACAGGACCTTTGTGGATGGCATAGTGTTGATACAACGAACCCATTCTTAGATCGTATAATTTTATGTATCCACCGATATTAGCTGATCCAATAACACCACCACTTGGATGGAATTCCACATATAAGGCTGGAGCTGTATAAATTTAAGTTTTATTATTTAATTTGAATAAATTGAAATGTAAAAAATGATTGCAACACATATAATATACCTTTAACTTCATTAATAGTTTTAACACATTTTCCAGTAGAGACATCCCATAATTTAACAGTCTTATCATCGCTGCAGGATATTATAAGTCTGCTATCAGGAGAAAACTTGGCACATCTGACCCAGTTTGTGTGTCCATTAAATGATAAAAGAAATTTTCTTTTACATAACATCCATAATTTACAAGTTTTATCATATGACGCGCTGAGCAACTGAAACGTAAATAAATCTATTAGAATAACGTTCAAGGATAAATATTTAATTTGTTTGATTTGAACAATAAAAACAATACCCGTTCTCCATGTGGACAAAAATCTAATGAGCTTACAGCTCCCGAATGCGCTTTGAAATCTATAGATTGTCCTGTTATCCTACTAGGTATCCATATTCTTATAGAACGATCTCTTGACGCACTGGCTATGATTTCTCCAGAAGGCGCATAAGTAACATCTAATGCAGCATCTTTGTGCGCCTTTAATTGAAATCCTCTAATTGAATCAGTTAAATTCCATAACATCAAACTTTTATCCAAACTACTAGATACGAGTTGATTATTATTAGGATGAAAGTGGAGACCGGTAATTGCATCCTTGTGACCTTTTAAATGTCTTTCGATAGCAGGATCGCATGCTGTCTCCACCATTACTATAATATATATATATGTATATATATGAATAATAATATTACATATAAATATAATAGTTTATAAATATTATTACTAATAATTTTAACAAGAACGTTATTTAGCTTGAATATAAATATGCTAAATTAACGACAAATAATAAAATGATATCATCTAACATTGAATTGAAAAAAATATAAATAATGTAGTGATAATTATTGTCAAATAAAAATAATCAATAAACTAATTTTTCGTTTAAATAAAATCTTGATAGAAATTCAATTTCAAACGAATACATATGTGTTTGATTCTATTACTACTCTAGTCTAATAACAGTCCAAACAGAGAATTCATTTTTGAGGTGCCAATTGTGTTTCTGTTATCGAGGCGCCATCTGACGTAGGGCGGAAATAAACAAATATTCAAATGGAAAACTAATAGAGTTTTCTTACAACTTGAAATTTAGAGTATATATTTTCTATATAATCTATAATAATACAGCTATATAAATATATATGTTACCGTGAAAGATTGAAATTGAAGAATGTCAACATTCACATGGTCGTTTGGAGTATGTTCGAAATATTAATGTATAAGAATAAACTCAAATATTCGGTTTTTCACCGACGTATTTGGTATGTGTTGATAATTCATCATGTGAATCTTGACATTATTTAATGTCAGTCTTTCACGATTAACGTATACACTCCATGTAGTTTGATTTAGTTTAATATTTATTTTAAAAATATAGTAACGTGTTGCAATTAACATTAAAAAACGCTGAAATTGTAAGAACAATATAATATACAGTATTGAACTACTATATATTGAAAGAACAATTGTACGTATAAAGACATTGCTATAGGATATACAAGATTGATGATATCATTTACGCTATTAATTAAACACTTTATTACTTTGTTTTTAATTTTGTATATTTTTTTTTTTTTCAAGAACAGATGTAATGACGAAATGCCTTCATTTTAAGCTACGTGATAAGATAGGCTAATTAGCAGGGTTGAATTAGATCTTTATTTGGAAGATACACAGGTATTGATAGTAGGATAATAAAAATTAACTGTCGATTAGGGATGATTAAACGAAATACAGTACTTTTCATAACGCATACATGGCAATATGTAAAACGCAGTTTTGTGTGTTTTTTTTAAAGACGTACTTCACAAGTACACCCTTTTATAATTAAGTATACATTTATAGCGTATTTACCACGCAAAGAACTTGCTCTCTGCATATTAGAGTTTTTAATATTTGTTTCTTTTTACAAAATAATTTTTTATTTTCCAAAATAAAAGATCAATTAATCATGCATTTTCAATCATCGACATTGCATAGTTATGCGCTTTTAAATAACACTATTGTCGAATTTTTAATAAAGAGGATCATATAAAATTTTGAAATGGAATAAAGAACAAGAAAAGAAAAAATATATATATATTTATAAATAGAAGAAAGGGAGAACAATATTAATCTTCGGAAGAGGAATCACGTAACTCATCCATGATTAAACATTTTTATAAATTAACGTATCCTCATCCATTTTACGACTATAAATCTCAGTAACATTTAATCTAAATGCTTCAAATTCGTAGACCGGAATTGGAATAAAGTCTAGAAGTTTATCACTAGAAGGCATTCTCTGTATCCTTTTTTTCTGGTATCTTAAAAAATCTTCTAGAACGATGCGCCGCAGGACAAAGAAATTAGTCGAGCAGATCGTCCCTATTCTTTTATGATCGTCTTATAATTACATTTTTAAATACGTTCTTCTCCTTCTGTTTCCGTGAAATACGTGTAATGAGTTCTCGCATATTTTTTTTCTTGTCATTCTTTTTATAATAAAATTATTATTATACTTTTTATTGATGTTGTTGAACATTTGTTGTTCTATGAAATCTGCCTTTTGTTACAACACAATAATACTTGCATAGTAGGTTCACACTTCAATGAATTTGGTTGATCTTCATCTTATCTCTTCTTTCTTTTTTTATATATCACAATATTACATTTCCATTTTTTGTTTCTCTATACATTAATGTTAATGTTATGGGATTTTTTTCTTTCAATAATTATAAATACCAAATTCAAATGCAGAGTTATGTTATTCATCGTCCTATTTAAGAAACATCCTAAGCCAGATGCATAAGTACCAGCATGTGTGTGTTACAACAACTTACTGTGAAATAATAAGACACTAGGAGAGCGTTTTAAAGTTATGCAATGATAACTTTTTTCCCCATTACATCTATATCTTACTATATTACTATAAATAAAAAGTCATACTGCGCGCTTTCTTTGTACACGATAAACGTAGTATAATGCAACATTAAATATCAAAGATTCTGTTTCTTCTTTCTAAGGATCGCACTTTTGCATACATTACATGTATATACTTATGCTGATGATATCTATTTGTGTATACATCACGTGCCCCGAATATGTCGAAGATGATGTTTTTGTGCCGACTTAGGTTTTTTCATAAATAGACAATTGAATAGTGATCTTAGAGCGTTAATATAACATTTCACTGTGCATTAATTCTATCGTTTAGTTGTTACTGTTGTGCCTGTTGTGGCTTACCGCGAGGTGCATAACCGCCGCGATTTCCTCCTCTTTGACTTCGAAACTGTCCCCCTCGTCCACCCCTATCCATTCCCCGTTCACCTCGAGGACCACCTCTTGTGCTGCCTCCTCCTCTTTTAAATCCTCCATTATATCCATTTCCTTCATTTGCCCACGACCGTTGTTGGTAACCATTTTGATAGTTACTGTCATTGCGGTAATAGGCTGTTCATTGTTACACGAAACAAACAATTTCAAATAAAACATATTTCATGTGTTAATAAATAAATAAATATAAATAACGCTTAATTTTGTACCTTGTCCTGTGCGGCCATTTTGCTGATAGCCACCCCTGCCTCGTCCATTGTACCCATTTGAATTACCTCTCCTTCCACCTCGGCCTCTGTATCCACTCCTTTGTTGATCACTCCATGCTTGTTGAGCTGCTTGTGGTGGTTGCTGAGGTTGTTGTTGTTGTTGTTGTTGTGTATCTGGTATTGGCTGTTGTGCTGTTTCTGCTTGATTCCAATCTACAGGTTCTGTTAATTGAACCCAATCAAAAGACTCGCTCGGTTGATCTGCAACCTCTACTTCCACAGCAACTGGCTCTTCTTGTTCTTCTTTTGTTTCCTATATCATATATATTTATATCATTGTTTATTTCCAATTCAAATGTAATACAACATTTTAATAATACTAATATATAGATACGATGCACGTACTTCTGTGTGTTTTTCTTGGCCATCTTGTTGAGGTGACTGTTCAAAATTTGGCCCTGGTGCTGGAATAGGCTGAGATGTAGCTTGTTGTTGGAAACCAGCGGGATGTTGGGGACTGTACTGTATATTAGGTTGATGTGATGGTGGCATAGGAATTGGGGGAGGTGGATTAGGATTTGAAAATCCAGGAATGTGTGACATGTCTTGTGGTGGTTGATGCTGATATATTACCTGTTGGGGTACAACAGTTGCGTTTGTAAAGTTCTGATTTGTAAATGTTTGTGATGGTATAGGTGCATTAACTGCAGGAATGTGTGATACGATAGGGTTTTGGGATGTGACGTCTGGCGAATCAAGTTCGGATTCTTGTAAAAAGAAAAAATTTGGTGTCCCAATGACATCATTAATTCTAGCTTGTTGCTGTGGCTGTGTTGGTGGCTGCTGCTGCTGTTGTTGTTGTTGTTGTGGTGGTGGTTGCTGTGGTGGTTGTTGTTGTGGTTGTGGTTGTGGCTGTGGTACAAATCCAGTCGCATTTGTATAATATGATGGTTCAACGGGCGCAGTTGGATGTGGTGGGATTGGTTGAGGTACAACTGACATTGGGCCAGTAACTGGAGCAGTGCCCGATACTACAGGTAGAGGAGCTACCTGAACTGGAAAGCTAGGGATTGGTATTATAGATTCAGGTGGAATGTGCCTTTCGCTGTTATTAAACTCTTCATGTTCTGGCACAGAAGTATCCGTCGTTACTTGTGTTTCTGTACTAGTTTCATTGTTCTGTAATAAACACGATGCATGCAATTAAAATTAATTTAAATAAACATTAATTAATTTAATTGAATATAATATTTAATGTTATATATAAACTTTAATACATACACTTACTTCTTCGACTACGGGCTCGGAGGCATGAGCCTGATCAAAGTAACCAGACTGATGTATGGAACTAATGATTTCTTTTAATTTATTATAAGTTGTCCCAGCAACTTCTCTTTGTTTACCATCAACAATTGCCACGTAATGTTCGGCAACTTTCTGAATTTGTTGGACAATCGTTGGTTCTCCCTCTTCGCGCTTATGCTTCATCATTATTTCCTTATACAGATCGTCTATGTATTTCAATTCCTCATCAGAAATTTGTACAGCTCCATTTGCACCGGATAGAAAGTCTTCTCGTACAGTACTTGTACTCATACTCGTCAGAATAGCTTGTATCAGTAATACCTCTCTAACCTAGATTGTAAAAATAATTAGAAAATATTGTGATAAGGATTCTAGGATGTTCGCTATTTTTTAGAAGTACAATATCGATTCTTTAAATTGTTATGCATATAGAAACATCAATGAACGAGTAAGAAGTATGACTTTTACCTTAGCGATATCTTGTTGCGTCCTTTCTACTGCCTCTTTCCGTGCCAATTTTTTCTGTTGTTTGACTGCATCATTGGCAATGCCAACGATTTGTTTGTACAATTCGCGAGTAATTTCCAAAGAATGCAAAACTCCATCGTATTTGGCTACAGCCTTGGTCTGATCCGCATTTAATTCCTTTCCATTCTTTTGGAGGTCTCTGTACGACTCTAATTTACCCTAAAAACAAACAATTTCTTTTCTTTATAAAAATATTCCATTTTATTTCGTACATTAATATTTTTTATAATTAAATAAAGAAAAAAGAAACAAATATTAAAACTAAAAGAAAAGGTAGAAGATGGGAAAAAAGAAAAACACGCAAACGAATAACAATAGGATATAATTCACGATAAATTTTTGTCCGTTCCAAATGTATATTATCGGACTGTTTGAAAAAAAGAAAACAATTTAAATATATAAAAAATACGCAAGACTAAACAAAATTATATTATTCAATTGAACGGACTATTAAAGTATTAAAAGAAATGCAGGAAGAAACCGGTGCGTGGAGATAAAAAAAAATGTCGCGAGAAATGGACAATATATATGCAAATATATATTTTTGTCCTAATTTAATATCTGAGGCATGAAACATATAAGGAACAAAATCTAAATTTCTCGTTAGAAAATAGTCAAATAAAATAAAAGATAAATTAAGAATGAAGATCTAGAGAGAGAGAAAGTGTTAAGGTAAATTACGGAAGGGAAGTTTTGATGCAACTAAAAGGTACCGCCATGACACGAGGTTCGAAACAACAGAATTATATATTTTAAACAGCAGGAAATGATAAAATCTTCAGTGAAAATGGCTAATATTGAATGATTCGTTAATTAATTGTCGAAAGGATAAAGAAATATTACTGGTAGAATAATATTTTAATATCGGCGAATTTTGTAACGTGAAGCACATGGCGTATCAAAGAAACATGGCGGATTACACGATAGAAGCCGCCTTGACAGGTAGATTTAATACCAAATATCGATACTTTATTACTTTAATTACTAACCTTGCGTTTTTCTAGATTCCGTATTTTATGTTCGATTACTATAATCGTTTGCCGTATAGGTTCTACGGTCTCCGTAGAGGCCTGTTTTTCTAACTTCGGATTCGCGGAAGGCATCCTCGGGATACTAAGATGTACTGAAAAATGGAATGAAGACTAAACGCAAGAGGAGCGGGACGAAGGAAGGGATCCCTCGTGCTGTTACTTTTACGAGTGTTAGTGCACTATGGAGGGAGAATATGCGCATGCGCATTGCTAACTTCACACTTAACTTTCTCAGACTCTTTCTTATGACCAACAATTGTTCTTTTTTTTTTCTATATTATTGTCCATTCTATCATATTTATTATCTATTATTAAACTAATTAAATAATTTTTGTTAAATAAACTTGTTCGAAACGTCTTGAGAACAATTTATTAAACACGTACGTGTATAATTGCGACCAGTATTGCGTTCGATATCTCGCGCGCCTTTTATCAGGTTTCGATATATTTCAAATTCAACTTGTTCAAACAATTTGATAAAAAATAAATATATATATATAACATTTATATATATTTTTTTATTATATTTAGATATATAAATGTTATCTTTTTACTAATCTCTTTTGATGAATTAACATAAATTATTGTAATTTATGTAAAAGAGATAATTGTTTGTAATTAAATACAATTAAATAATATTAAGGTAGATAATATAATTTCATAGCTTATATTCAAGTATTTGCTATGTAAAAATTCTATGCATATACATATATATACACACATATATACACAAGCGTATGTTAACTGTATGTCTTTTATTCAAAAATGATTAATAAAAACATAAATTATGCGATTAATATTCTGCTATATAATATATTTTTATAATTCGTTCAAGATAACAGAAAATACTACAACTTCGCAATATTCAAAAAAAAAAACTTTTTATAATTCAAACTGTATGATGAAGAAAACCTATAGAAAACTTTACATAGTATTTAATAATAAACAAAGTTCATAACCATCGCTTTAAAAAAAAAATCTCTCATATATATATATATGAATAGTTTAATATCGTATGCAACGATGAAAGTATGTTGATCGTTGGGCAGGTACTATATACGACATTATAATATTTTTATACAATTTAATAAGATCATCTAATCGGAATTTTGTCGAGAAATTTTTCTTTACATCTATTATCATTTTTATATTCGTTTATTTAAAAAAATCTATTCATTCCCGTACGATGATTTTTATATACAACACCTGCGTTTTTTTTTCTTTTCTTTGCAATATGAATTATTGCATGGCACATTTTGTCAGAAAGAAGATATATCCTTCATGTAGCATGCTCTTTTTATTGTTTTTGTTTGTTAGTTAGTTTTTAGGTCCAATTGCCCTGCATCTTAAATTTTGAATATAATAAATTCTCCAATAAATTTATATAATAAATTTCAAATGCACCACCCCTTATATGACTCTATTACTGATACAATCATTTTATCTTGATACAACATATGAAATGTGTTCTAAAACCTGCTGCCAGGCATTGCTTGTTCTCTTTTTTTCTTTCTTTTTCTTTCTTATAGCGACTTTACAACACACTTCTGTACTAAATTATTTTTTTACAATTTACAAATATATTTGATACATTTTCGAAAAATACATTCGCGCCACGCACGCATATTACCACTCTTTTTTCTTCTTTTTTTAAAGAATATTTGTTTTTTTATTTTCATTTTTCTCTCTAATAAATCTGAAAAACAGGTCGTAAACTTAAACGATATAAGCCTTAAACAAAGATGACCGCGATGAGATTAATAATTTTATGATTACAATGATAATGACGATGATGAAGATAATATAATCATAAACGTAATAGTAATAATAATAATAATAATAATAATAATAATAATAATAATAATAATAATAATAATAATAATAATAATAACATAATTTAAATCTAATAATGGTATTTGATGTACAGTAAACTATTATTGAATATCCCTCTATCACTAGGTATCCAATATTGGAAAGTATTTGTAACGTTAATCATATAAAATGTTAGATATCTTTATATGCATATGTATATATATATATATATAAATCGTTGTAAATTAAAAAGAAATTCTGTTGAATTACATTATAGAATACTTAATAATTTTACCGATAAAAATGAAATAAATCTAAGAATATTCTAATGACAAAAAGAACCTTCCTTGTTATTTCTTAAGTTTTCAATATTTACAACGCATTACAAAAGTTAGAACTTTATAAATTTTATAATTATACATCGAGGCCAAAAATCTAAAATACATATAATTTTTATTATTTTGTTTATACATTTCGAGAATATGGTTGCAACGTATTATAATTTATTCATTTTTCTTTTATCGCAATTGCTCTACATTTTGTCAGAATATAGAAATGGGTTCTTTTAAAACGAAGAATTAGCAGTACATTACTGTTTACAAATTTTGTCCTTAACGATATATATATATATATATATATATATATAACGAAAAGTAAAATAAATTTATACGTACGTTTATATACAGAGTTACGATATTTCAGATCAGATTTAGGGCCATTTATGAGTTCTTTAAATGATATTAATTGTAAGATACATTTTATCTGATACCAAAATGATACAATTTCTGGATACAAAAGACGAACAAACTTTTCGACGTAATTCTGTTCGTTTTTTCGTAGTATAAATTTTTATTTATAATACTTTCTCTCTCACGTCTTTATGTATGCTGTATACGATTTACCTTAATTCGATTTTTTTTTAAATTTTATTTTTAGATTGCAAAGTACGTAAAAGTAGAGAAAGAAGGGAAAAAAAAGGAATTAATTCACTTAATATTCACAAGGACAAAACTTAGTAACAGTACTGTACAAGCACTAACTCTGTATATAATGAAAACAAATAATTATTATTTATATGTTATAATATACAAAAAGGCCTCTGTGGAACCTGAATATTGCTATTATTATGACCACTATACGTAAATATTCATATAGCTCTAGGAGTATATTATGTATGCAAAATAATATTTGAAAGTAATTGAAGAATCAAAAAAATATAAATAATTTTCTTTTGTATATATATAACGTGGAAGAATTGTATATCTAAATGTTGCACTGGAAATAATAATAATAGTAATAATAATAATAATAATAATAATAATAATAATAATAATAATAATAATAATAATAATAATAATAATAGTAATAGTAGTAGTAAAAGTAATAATAATAAAAATAATAATGATGATGATGATAATGCTAATAATAATAATAATAATAATAATAATAATAATAATAATAATAATAATAATAATTGCAATCAAAATCAGACTTAGATATACAATGCACAAGTATATAATGCGTATAGCAAAAAACATAAATTTATTGAAAAATATTTAATACTTGGAAAAATTATATAGGTTAAACATAATTTCTTCTTCCTTTAGAAATCATGGTATTAGAGGTGTACTTCTTCAAAAAGTTTTGGAACACTTTAGGATACTTTGAACCTATTTGATACACCTGAAATCTTGTTTACATACTTCTTTGCACTTAGTAAATATACGTATGTACAACATAAATATTACATAAATATTAGTTAACTTGCCAATCGTATAAATAGCAACTATTTTGCAAAAGTAAAAAAGAAAATACATATTAACTTTAAAAGTTTATACGTACAGGAACAAATATCTTAACAGCTTCCGCTGCTTATTGTTAAGCACGTTCTTGGAATCGCTGTTATGTGATGTATGCAAATATGTTACAGAGAAAATCTTTGTCCACATGGTTAACGTCATGTTTTAGATAGAACCGAAGTTCTGTCCTCATACGTTTTTACGATTTATCACGTTGTATCTTCACTCTATATGAGATTATTACGATACAAATAAGTATGTTTAACTATATCCACACCAGTGTCCAAATTCAATTCCACTATTCCACTATTTTTATATCACTATAATGGCAAAGTTTGGGCTTAAACTAATTGCTATGCTAAAAATGTATATATAATACATGTTCAAAGTATTTTAATTTTCATTTATACCTCGATTTACTCTCAATAGCTCTTTCATTTCTATAATTACAGTCCTTTGTGTTAAACTTTAATTAATAAATTTAGAGTTCATCGTAATAGAATTATCCACAGAGTTCTTCCCAAATGTTAATATAGAATTCTTCAATGTGAGAGACAAATACACATTTGTTCAACAATTATGTATACCACTATACTCGCACGTATATTATGACGTTTAAATAACAAACAAAACCATATTGTATAGCACCACTAAGATGATACACTGTTGATTTGCGTATTACATGACACCGTTAGCAAACTGCTATCAGTGTTCTGTACAGGCACCTGTGAATCTGAAGTATTAGTCGATCCCTCAGTTGCACGCACAGATGAATTATGAATTTTCATTTCTTCTGCATGATTTACTGAAATAGATGACGATGAAGACGAAAACGACGACGACAATGAAGATGAGGACGAAGTTTCCGTTGGACTTGACTTTAATTTTAATTGTTGCTCCATACTATCAATATTTGCCCAAATCCTTCTTACTTCTTTGAATAACTGAATAAAAAGAACAGAAAATGTATTTTAATAGATCATTAATAAAGAAAATTGATACTATATGAATTAATTACTTGATTCAACCAAGCTTCATCCGCTAATAGCTCATTTAATATTATTGTTGTATCCTTATGAGGATTGGCTGATCTTTTCTCCGTCACTCTTCTTGCACATTCCAAAAACATGAGATACTTTTGATGAGCTACTTTATTATATAAAGCTACTTTAGTTTGACAAACTCGACATAGCAAAAAATCCTGTAAATTAATCAGATATAAGATGAGAACAATTCAAGTTACAAGATATTTCATGTTTCATTAATAGAACGTTTATGTATATATATATACATATATACTGAACCTTTTCTAAAGGTACTTTTGGATCAGGAGGCGAGCCTTCTAATGTAGTACTGTTATACGGCTGACCGTAAAGTAAAACTCTAGCATAAATTTTTATTTGCTGACAACCAGCGCATGGTTTGTTCTTATATTCAGATGGTGCCAAATCTTTTAATGCATTAATGCACGGCCATGTTGAAATTGCAGTTATAAAATCAGATCGCCACTTTGTGGTAGAAAGAAGACGTTGTTTTCTTTCATCTGTTACTTCGTCGACTGTCTTTACATTGGATAAGAAATAATCATCTGAAAGAAAGGAAAAAGAAGAAGAATGATTATGAAAACAATATAATTATGGTGTAATCATATATCATTATTAAGCTAAAATCGTTAAATATTGTTTTAACCTTGCTCTTGAAATATCTCAGTTAAGAAATTAGAATCCAAAGCTTGAGAGATTAATGTTTGTATGTACACTTCAAAATTATCTTGATATTTTTCAGTGTCCTTCATTAACTTATTTATGCATTCACTGAAAGTTCAAACAAAGAAAATTAGATTTTTACATCTTTTTCGTTAGTTTTAAAAAATATTATTAAGTGTTCACCTGTCATCAATGATCATTTCATCTCTTAAAAATTCTACAATAGTTTCTAATTTGGATTGTTGCCAAAATTTAACTGGCACTTGCTGATATATATGGCGATTTTGTGGAGCCCAACCAGAATACTGAAATTATATTAATTATATTAATATTAATATCCTTTATTATTATTTTTTGTTATTATATTATTTCATAATATATATTTCCATTACCGTAGATATGTTTCTATATAACGTTTTGCCATTGGACTTAAATGGCTCATATTTTTGCAACAACGTTTTACCGTCTATTCTCCATAGAGCCGGGTACTTTTCATCTAAATCTGCTTTGATTACAACAAATTCACCAGACTAAAAAAATATAAATCTATGGTTATTTTATTATTCTATAAAAAGAATATTTGAAGATATAAATTTTATATACAACTTGTAAATCATTGAGGCTTTTAATTAATATATTATTAATTATATCAATGATATATTTATTTGTAAATTATCCTAATAATTTATATATATGTATGTGTAAAAAGAAAAAAAACAAAAAGAATAGAAATTACCACATCTTCAAAATTGTTGATGGAATGCTGCATGCAATAATAATATTTATGATTTAATTTGTATTGGCGAGAGAACCTTCCTCAATGGTATTAACAAATATACAAAATATAATTAAAATATAAACAAATTACCTGAAATGGAGATATATCGATGTCATCGTCGCTGGCTGATGTAACTAATTTCTCATCTATTTTAGTCGATATCTTAGCAGAATTGCTAGAATTTTTAGAATATACATCATGTCTTTTTCTGACAGATTTTTTGGAAACAATAACTTCGCCGGACGAATAACCATCTTCTTCTAAAGACTTTTTATTTTTCTTCGTGATAAGAGGTCGTCCACGTTTCTTTCTTTTGTCCTCTTCATCTCCAATTAATTTGACGGCCGGAGTCCATGCAGGATCAGAATCAGAATCACCTTGTTCTTCATCGTTATCAAAATAATCTATACCCTGTTGTTTATCTAAAAATTGTTTTACTGATGTTTTTTCCTTAGCTTTTCTCTTGGATGTTTCCCGTCTTGGGGGTAAAAGCAAAGGATCCACTGTAGAAAAAAAAAAAAGAAAAAATCATCAAGAGATTAGTTATTAGAATTTATACATAAAAATATATTTTAACTATACCTTCTTCGAACTTCTTCGATACTTTTCCACTGGATGCATGAATGGGTGTTTCAGCTACTACAACAGCAGCAGCGGCAGCAGCAGCGGCGGCAGCAGCAGCAGCAGCAGCAGCTTTCCGTTTTCTATCCGTTGGTCCTCCAGGCTTAATTGGTCTTCCTTTTCTAGATTTACCTTCCTGTTTTGTGGTTGTAATATCTGTCGCATTAGTGGTATTAGTAGATGTTTTCCTTTCTGTTTTTTTAGGCGGAAATAGAAAATCATCATCACTAGTAAATCCATCATCGCTTGAGTCAAAGTTTGGCTTTTTCCTTTCTTTAGGCAATGGAAAATATCTAGGATCATTAGCATAATCAATTGTTGGCATTTCCTTTGGAGGATTTGATTTTTCAGTTTGTATTTTAACTGTTTCTCCATTTGTAGAAGTTTCCGAAGGTTTACTAGGCTCTATAGGAATATATGGTTTCGACCTACTCCACGTAGCCTTTCTACCACCTCGTATTGCGGGTGGCGGCGAAGGATCTCTTTCACCTTGTAAAAATTTTAAATAACTTGCCATGAATCCTGAATTATTAGGATTTCTTCCAGGTTGTTTAAGATTTTTGTTCATTTGATTAATAGTTTGCAATGGTTGTTGATTTTGTTGAAGAAAACCTAATTCTTCTTCTATATTAGGAACGATAACTTTTGGTTGATCGTCTCTTATTTCTTGATTATAATTTGAATTTTGATTGATTGCATTTTCCCCAAAACTAATTGGCGTTATATCAACAGAAGATTGAAATTCATGAGTATGATGAGGATGATGTCCTGGAGGTATATGGAAAGGTGGGAAATAAGGAATAGGAGGCGGTGCATGATGGTGCGGTACCATTATTGACTGATGTTGATGTGCTGGATTTCCAACAAAATTACTCGAATGGTGCAACGTCGATTGAGAACTAAATGCAGCAGGTGTACTTGTAAACATTTTAGAGGGAGGTGGAGGTAAAGTCCACCTGTCTTCATAATAACCATTTTGTTGTTGTTGATTTGTATTGTGATGCGCAGGAGGTGGTATTCTACTTAAATATTCCGTCATAGTTGTCGTTCCTGTAAGTTCATTTAGCGTAGATCCGTGAACTCCTTTTTCTGAACTTTTCTTCTTTTTGTTAACAGAATCTACTTTACGTCTTTCTTCCACTTGTTTCTGTTGATCACTTAGAGCGGTAGGTGTTGTATGCTGCTGTTGTACTTGACAGGAACTTTGTTGTAACGTTTGTAAATTTTTTACGATACTCATCGGATCTCCTCTGCAGCTACTTAAATCTTGCAAAGTAACTTGATTGGAATCGAAATAGGGTTGCTGCCTCTCAGAAACATTTAGTACTCTTTGTACCTGTTGTTGAATAGGTAACGCTTGAGGGTTTATTTCTGTGTTACCAGTTGCATACACTGCCACAGAAAATTTTCTGTTTGCGTTTGTATGCCTATTATTATCATTTTCCCAACATATTTGCTGCTTTTGGGTTTGAGAGAAGTCCTGTTGTTGTTTGTCATAACTTTTAGCTTCCGTATTATAAGTTGGTTTATTATTTTCTGTAGTACCTAGTGCCCTAGTTATCACTGAAGAATATGCAACTTGACCCTGTGATGCAGGCCGAGGAATAGTAACATCAAGTGGCGAAGGTGGTGTAACTTGTTGCTGAACTGTTGCTTTATACTGCTGTCCGCTAGTACATTGATTTCCATTATTTTCAGTATGTTGTTGCAATGGCGAAGGAGAAGATATTGTTGCCATTGGACTATTATACATTGGATATGCAGGACTCGGTACATGTCCTAGCGGACTAGCTTGCGAATGTGCTTGCAAGGGACTTGGTCTTCGTGGTACAACAACACTGCAGTCTGGACCATTTTGAGTTGAATTGTTAGAAGAATAAGCAGAATCAGTAGATGCTGTTGATTTGGATCTATTAGAATGGTGATATTCAGTATCATTTGCTGAATTGGTTACATAGTGTCTATAAGGTGTTGCCGATTGCTGCTGTTGACTTAAAACATGAAACTGTTGCTGCTGTTGTGGATGTGACTGTAAATTATTATTTGGTGGTGTCCTTTGGTTACTTGCAAGTTTACCACTATTATTATTACAATTTGTAGTATTATTAGTTCCATAATTCATACTATGCGTATCCATGATAGAAAAACTGATAGGCGACGATTGATTACTATCATGTCCTGTTTGTTCATTCCTTCTATGTTCGCCATGATTACTTAATTCGGGATATATTTTTGTTTGTGCTTTCGTCTGTATACTTTGCTGAGATGTTGACGTAGTTTTGTTAGGTGGAGAAGGAAAACCGCTATTTTGTAAAGGTTGCTTATCTTGAGCTTGCGACGATACAGATCTAACAGCTGTATTTAAAAAAACCGCTGCCGATCCAACAGATCTTGCAGATGGTTGAGGAATTCTATATTCTTTGCTAGAAGTATTACTTGGCGTGGAGACAATACATGATTGTTGGTGTTGAAGAGACGTTTGTACCTTACCATTTGAAGCTTGAGTCCCATTACCTGCTGTATAATTATTTGTCAATGTTTCTGAACTAAATGTAGTCGGAACTTGTTGGAAAAATGTTTGACCGTTACCTCCTTGAGTAGTCGAGACTACCAATTTTATGTTAACATTTGGAGATTGAGGTCTAATATTTACAGTCTTTTTTGCATCTGGATAAGTTGAAGATTTAAAGTCTGCTGTTGAAACAGGAGTAGATAGTTGAGAATTGATGTTGTTTATTGTTGGCGTTCCAGTAAAATGAGCATTAAATGTATTTTCGTAAGCAGCGCTGTTGGTTTTTGCAGAAGGTGGTCCAGGGGAAGATGCGACAACACTTTCATGTGGCAATATACCAAAAGGACTCGGAGGAAGTTGGGAATTGTTTTGTTGGGTCCAAGCAAGAGACGATGCAGTAGGCGAAGAAGATGAATTTTGATGTTCAAAAAAAGTTTGATGAGTCGAATTGTAGCTTTCTCTCAATGGAGATATTTCAGATTCCGTAGTAGTATTTTGTTTGGTCACAGCTTGCACTTGAGTAAGAACTTGTCGATGTTGTGAAACATAAGGTGATTGTTTAGAATTGGGATGATGAAACAAAGGAGAAAAAACGTCGTATCCCACAGGGGGTGGAGTCATAAACCCCCCTGGGTTGAAGGGAGATGGTTGTCCCGCCAGAGTTGCTGTTGTATGTGCTGCTTGTAATAGTAATTGCGATGTTGTTGATGGCACCGCTTGATTGGTAGCCGTTGACAAATGATGCGATACAAAATCACTATTGGCGCTTGAATTTATACCTTGAAACGTATTAGCTGCAGTTCCTGTTGATGCAAGGCGATTATACGATGCATACCATGGACTAACAGGATCCATTACCCAAGTTTGGCACAAGGGTGCCTAATCTGCCGCCTAGTCCACTTATGGCAGGCTTTCTTGCGTTTAGAAACGTTGGTGATAAATTTTAAATCAATCATAACATAACTTTCAATGAAAACTTTTATACATTCCTCTTCATAATTGCACATAAGAAAAAACCATTCTGTATACTTCTTCATATATATATATATGAATCGATCATAAAAGCTTAGTCCCAATGTTAAGAATTCTCCATTCTATCCTACGAAAAAAAACACATTTCTTTATTCGTATAAGCACATTGAACGAAGAAATGCAATGAAACACATATAAAAATATAAAAATCTCATTGTTTGATATTACGGAATTCAAAGGAAATAAACAAAAGCATGCAAACTATTTCACATTAACATTCGTTATTATATATATATATATATATATATATGTACGAAAAGAAAAGAATGCAAAATAATAAAAGAATAGTCAATTATTCGAGATAAGAGAAGAAAATAAATGAAAGACGACTGGATAAAGAAGATCACAAGTACTTGTTTGGAATCGTGGAGGAGCGTAGATCGTGGAACCAATCGGGTAATATGTATCACAACGTATTTTAGCGAACACAGTACCTACAACGGTTCCTATTGTCTTACGATCGTTGATCGCTAAAAACTCTGTACTTGTCTGGCAAACAAAAACAAGCACGCGCGCTCTCCTTGAAGTCGACGAGCATCCTTCGAATTAACGTCTTTTTCTTTTGGTCCTATCCAAACAATCCTATCCAACAACGGCGTATACTTGAATACGGTGTACTAACAGTTCACTTTTAGTGTTCGGTTCTAATCATCAAAGAACGACGGATCGTCGTCTAGTTCTTCCCGTATCTTATAAACTTATTCTTATATGTAACAACTATTATTTCCTTCTTCGATGTCGTAAAACCTCGCTTAGAGATACTTGATTATGTTCGCCGGTATAGTACGACGATATACAATGTCTTTCTTTAAGAATAACACAGTAAATATGGCCACAGAAACTTCTTGGCCAACGCACGACACACGATCGGGTGGCACCGTTGTTCCGCTCACATGATTCGAGCATACGCAAATATCTAAACATGCCGGGTATACCTCGAGACACCCGGCGCTTCTGCATATACACCAAGCTGATACAAACTCGCACAGGCTCATTTATCGCGGGGAATTTAACGGTATTGCCCCCGTGCGCTCATTATACCTCGCCATTTTAATCCAAGTCAACAATAAACCGCGCCATCTATCGATTCGATCTGTATCACCAGCGGGGAAGGATCAACCTTGATTGGTCGATTAATAGGGGGCAATTTATTAGCGCGTTTTTTTAATATCATCTTTGATACATTTTGATATTTTCTACTAATAATTATGGTAACAGTTGATGTATTAACATATTGTTTTACAATTAAATAAAGTAATAAATATGATAAGAAAAATGTATCTCGTCTTTTTTTCTTTCTTTTTATATATGTATATAAAAAGACAGGTTTCCCATATAATTATCCATAGACCAACAATTCGCAATAATAACATTTATTAGAATGATAATGTAAGAATATATCTATAATCGTTATGATAATAATAATATTAATAATTACTATAATAATAGTAAACTACTTTGCAATTTAGATTAATTTCGTATCAATTCTAATAGTGATTATTTTCTTCACAAGTCATGTCAAATTATTGCTATATATAACGGAGAAAAAAACAATTATGTTTAATAAAATTGTTAAATTAAATTTTTTTATATATAAAAAGAAAACCTTATCTAATAGTACAAAGAAAAAGTAGGATTCAACAATAAGACACTTAGTTGATCATATTGCAGATATCAGATAACACGTAGCCACTGCAATGAAATAGAAAAAAGAAACCGATATGCTAATTACAGAATTTATTAATAATAGTCGTAATATATTGTTTTGTTAGTACTTTATAAATGTTCATACGAATTACCTACATTCTATCATATATATGTATCTTAATTTTTTTTATATTTAAAGAGACAATCAACAATGTGTATTAGGATATAATTTTATTATTATAACAAATTGAAAATATTCTTTTAAAGCTAATAGTAGTGATAAAATAGAAATATTTTATTCTTAATTGTGCAGTGGCAGTTATATCCCTATTTTGATATCTGGCAATATTCAGACATTTCGTTACTTTTTATTACTCGTACTTGGCAAAACACACACGTTTGCATTTTACATTTTTTCTTGAAACCTTCATTTATAACTTTTCCTTGTTATATATTTTTGCAAATTGGAATATCAATAAATTTTTTATTCGAAATAAACATAAATGTCAATGAAATATTTACGATGGAAACTATAATAACAAATAATCGTTTTTGTTTCATCGACGACGACATTGATGCTCGTTCTCTAATGATTTTTAAAAAATACCAATATTCTTTTAATTGAGAATGCAATACACGAAAATTATCTTAACAATCTATAGAAATTAAATAAATAATCTATAAATTACATATTATGAAAATAAACATGTACTGATGGTATAATTATTGTGATCTGACTTCATTTCCAATGAAGAATTTGTAAAAAGAGTTTTTTAAGATATAAAACATATTTTAAGTATTAATAAATAAAAACAAACAATGCTTCGGGGCAGCATAGGATGTGTAACTCAAGTCAGCTTTGGTTTTTGTGAAATACATCCATATCAATACCTAATTACGGTAACGTTATAAAATGCAATATATGTAGGATAATTGGTATTGCTTTGTTTTATTTGTGTGGTGTATGTGTGTGTGTGTTGTTTGTATTTTCATTTAAAACATATTAATAAATGGCTATCTCATTTGCATTTTACGTTGTTGCCATAGGGCGAATTTTCTATATGCAGTATTTAATAATTGATTTAAATGACTGGTTAGATGTTGACTAACCGCAGAGAATTCTCCTTGAACGCGATCCTAAAATATAATATTATATTAATTTATAATAAAAAATGTGTCTCTCTTATCGGTATGAAAAATATAAAAACAATATATGATACATACTTCAAATGGCTTAAGTTTAACTGAATGAAATCTATGTAAGGCTTCGTGCATCCTGATTGCTTTCTCCTCGAGTTGTGGTGTCGTTGGTGGAAAACTTCTCCAAAAATGCCTTAACAGTTGACATATACAGACATATACATTACGTAGTTCTGTTTCTAAATCCTTTGGTATTAATTCTGTAATAGATAGTTCGAAAAATTAACCCTATTTATATACGCATTTATTTTATAGATTTAATTATAATTAAATGTATATATATATATATATATATATATGTATATGTGTATATATATTTACGTCCAAGACTTTCTTCTCTAAAGCTTTTCATAAGAGATCCTCCGGGTGTCAATTCTCCTAAAGCTGATACAGCAGCAGCTGGAGTAACTAATGATATAGGAGCTTGTCTAGGTAGACTGTTTCCTGAAATCCAAGAGGTTGCTTCTTTTTGTAATTGATTTACTGCCATTAAAAGTTCATCCGAGGGTGCTTCTGTTATTCCATACCCTGGTACAGGACCATGCAAATATCTGTCTACGTGTGTTAAACGTAATGGTGCACCATTATCTGTATTTGAGTCGCAACTAGCATCGAGGTCATCATAAATTAATTTTTCTTGTATCCTAAGCTGTGAAAAGATAAAATATGTAAATGTAAAATTTTTTATGTCATGAATATTATTAAGTATATAAAAGAAAAAGAAAAAAAATAACTTTCTTACCTTTTTATTCTTTGGTTGGAAGTCTGGTTCATCATTGGCAGAAGCTTTGCTTGCTGATGGCGTTGAACCATTTAACTGCGGTTGATAATTTTGTGTAGATTGTTTAGCAGTGCTGGCTTTCAAAACCATAATACTATGCTGATTAAATCTTTTGATCATACTCTGATGAACGATATTCCCTGAAGTTTTGTCGGATTTACTTAAGCCGCTTCCATAATTTTCATCTAACGTTTGATCCTCGAAGGAAGTAATATCAACCAGAGGATCATTTATTCCAGATTGAATATCTTTCTTAAGTTCTTGATCATCTATTTTGGCACATTCGGTAAATAGATCCTTGGTCCCTGCATTGATACGATCACGATGAAAATAATGTGATTGAAAAAATTTAGTCCAGAAATCTATTTCTGACATTTTGTGAGGCACATTTTCTTGATGTTTTCTTTTGACCGCCGGATAAGTTTTAAATATACATTCCATAATATCTATAGTTAAATTATATTTCAGCCCATTGCAACCATCGGTCTGTGGTTTAATGTCAGCCTAAACGTCGAACAAATAATTATTAGTAATTGCAAAATGAAATTCCCAGTTCATCTATTTCACACATACTTTGAACATAAAAATAACAGTATAATCATTTGTCTTACTAGAAAAGCACCATTGACACCTATCTCTTGACGTTGGACTTTCTTAGCACGTGTGTATTCTGCAGCATGTTGCGTCCAAAATTCTTCAGAGGTAATCACTTGCGATATTACTAAATCGCGATATAATTGTAACAATACTGGATTTTCTTGTAACATTCTAAAAAAAAACAAAATTAATGTCATATGAAATCAACGACTGGTAAGTAAAAAAATAAAAATGTAAATATTTACTTGTTTTTTTCTTCCAATTCTTTGTTAACTTTCCTTTTAAATCTTGGTAACAGTTGCTGTAGTAATTCCTTAACATCATCACGATCCTTAATTTGTGCTTCCTGTCCATTACGATTAACAAAATGAAACGTAGACGAAGATCCATCGTGCAGAACCACTTGTAGCTGTATCTTTGATTTTCCTTCAGGCGATATCTTTTGTACTAAAAACACAAACGATACAAATAATTAAGAAATGATATTTAATATTTATCTTTTAAATTAAAGATTTTTCCAAAGGAACACCGGTCTACATTAATTATATGTAAATAATTTATATTACGAAACATAATAATAGAATTTTGAAAGGGACGCGTAATTGCTTAATAAGCATAGAAATGTTTTAGCGAAAAATGTAAATACGTTCTAAAAATATTTGACAATGATTTGAACAAACAATATATAATTGAATTAGTCATATAACAATGATAAATTCATCAGAGATAAAAAGCGCGTTGATTTTTACTATTCTTTTATTAAACATTAGTTTATTAATTACAAAAACCCATCAAGTTCTTACATTTAATATCAGCGTATTTGTGACTGACAGATACAGTATCCCTATTATCGAGCATCCAAGCTATTCGTTCATTCATAACATATAAAGTACCATCTCCCTTCTTGTAACGTACTTGTCCCACTTGCATTAAAACATCTTCCGACGACGTAGTCATGGTGGATGTAATCTATCGTATAATTCTTCTAAGATCGATAGATAATATTCTGTAAAAGATAAATCATAATATCGTAGCAATTATTAATTACTATACACAAAGAAAATATTCGAGTTTAAAGTCAGCAATGAAAAAATACCTAATCATATACATAATGTTTCATACACATGTACTTATTTAAAATAAAATATTCTAAAGCAATGATATTAGGCTAAAATTGATGTTACTTTTATTTAGGTTTAATTGGATAAAAAAAAAACAGTAAAAAAAAATAAAATATTCATAAATAACGTGAAACGAAAGCAAAGTTTATATTAAGAATAATGATAAAAAAAAAACAGGTATATTAAGAAATAAAATGACGAAAAAATGAAATAATTTGTCGTCTATACACAACAAAGGAAATAAGTTGTGTATGTGTGTATGTTTGTGCATGCGCGCGTTAGTATGGAATACGTTGTTCTATATAGTGACACCGATTTGTTTGTCATCATGTCCTTGAGTACGACATTGGAAGGAGAAAAAAATAGAAAGAAAAAATATCATTTCAATAAAATAATCAGAAAGATCGGCCGGACTTGTGAGTGGTAAAAATCTTCGATAGGAATAAACATGTGTAAGAAAATGCTATGTGTCTCTTTCTTTCTTTCTTTCTTTCTCTCTCCCACTCTCCATCTCACTGTGGTAATACCAAAAGGATGCGGCAGTAGTACGCACTTACAACTTGTAATTAACATTTGCCGATGGAAAATTTCTATTTTACACGATTCGAATGTTTAAATAAACTTTTCTCATTCACCTGAAGGAAAAATACAATGATAATAGGAGAAATTACCGGTAGTAAAGTGTGAAAGAGCGTAGAACGATATACGGTCCTTACGGGCGGCACGGCCATGTGCAGAAACACACATCGGTGGACGCATCGCGAAGCGAAGACGGCTACGGACGGACCGTCGGTATGAATAACACCATCGACCAGCTGAAGCCGGTATACTACGTTAATCGAAACTCGTACCAAGACATTATTTTCATTTTTATACTTTTATTTTCTTCCCTTTTACTCTCTTACCCGATTATTTCTTATCAATGATATTTTATATTTTTAAGCGATCATGTTTCATGTTTAATATTTATTTGATTTTTTTCGACGATATGAATTATTATACTTACAGTTGTTAACTTGACTAAAATAGCGTTAATTTCACGTATCTAATCACTTTTGCGCATGCGTTTTTAAACCTTACACTTTGAGCGCGCCAAATTCAAAACGCATCGAAATATTATAATTCTTTATTAATCATTTTAAAACTGGAAACTTGATATTAATATTATTATTATTATTATTACTATTATTATTATTATTATTATTATTATTATTATTATTATGATTATGATCATTATGATTATGATTATTATTATTATTATTATTATTATTATTATTATTATTATTATTATTATTATTAGGATACATTAATTTCTACATTTTCATTAATTTTAATTTTGCTTCATGTAATTGCGTGAGTTTGTTTTTAATTTATATCAATTACATTCAACTTTTAAACATAATAAATGTGTATCGATTTAAAAAAAAGAAATGTCGCAATGCATATAATTAAATTTTTTATTTGTAGATTTATTTTTGTCTATTATGTAAATGAAATCGATAATACTATTAATATGCGATATAAAATTCTTGTTTAATACTAATTCGTATTTGATGATTTTCATTTTATACGTTGTCAATAATTTTAATTCATAACCTAATTTTGCTCTTTGTATTACATACATACATATTGTGACATATCTAATAGATAGTACATATGAATTTTTAATTTAAAGAAATGGAAGGTATGATACATTATGATTTTATTTACTTTATTAAGTTTATATTATTATTAATATTGAAATTAATTATTATGTGTTCTTCTTCAAAGATTTTCAGTATGTAGTTAAAAAACAAGAACGACAAAAAATCTGTTTTGGTTCTGGATGTCCACGCGATATGTCTAAAAAAGGCATGACTTCTTTTATGAGATATTATGTGAAAGATAATTATGAAAACATTGCTCCTGGTACATACAATGCTATGACTGCATTTTTGGCTATAAAAAATAAAGTATGTTTATGATTGTTACCATTTAGTATATTATTATTTTTCTTACTTTGTTGTCCTTGAATTTTAATAGCCCTGCTTACATAGTATTAGTAATAAAGGATATGGCGGTATTATTAGAGCTGTAGACGCAATTGAACATAGGAAAGATTTTCCGTCTCCAACAGCTTATAATCTTGTTGGTAGTTTCAAGCCTATCAAAGAATCAAAATTTCCCTTTGGATCTTTTACCAAAACAACTACTTTTGCCGCTAACATAAATCCAGGGTAATCTATTTAATTAGAAGCAGCGAATAAGCGGTACCATCTATTTATGTTAGATTTTAAATTATCGTAGACCTGGAACATATACACCGGTAAGGAAGAAAGAAATTGCATTTGAGCATAGTTTTGGTGGTAGAGTTAAAATGAGATTGGGAGTTCAATTTAAATGTTGTAGTAATAATACAGACATATGTAAAAACTGTGGACAAAAACCCAAAGGAGATTATTGGCATTGGAAGGATAAAATTTTTGTGTGTAGATTGTGCATGATCGATTTGCTTCAAAAACAATCAAGGTATAAAAGAGAAGAACTAAATCATTTTTCTGTAAGTATTTTTACTTATCCCAATATGTGGACTATTTCATATCATAAGTATCTTTATTTTAGAGAGTGCGTGATTGTTCGGACATTCATCGGCATGATGGTACTGATGCTAATGTTTGGTTAATACATCCTGAACTTCTAAGACAAAGGCTCATCAAGGAAACATATCTTACTTCTTATTTAAAAAATTAAATTCAATGCTTCATCAAATTTTGCACATTTGTACTCGGATGTATTTATCAATCGACGCAAGCAAAAGGTATTATATAAGTAGACTTATTTTATTTAACTTTTAAATAAACTTTATATAATGCGATCTATAATTTGATGATCTTTAATCTAATTTCTAGCTTATAATGTATAATCAACTTCATATAATATAATCGTCGATTTATAATACATTATGCGATCTTATTTACACAAAGATGATATAAAAATATTGATATATAATTATAATACTTATAATAAATACTTCAAATAATATAATAGACATATTTCTAATGATAGAATGTGGATAGTATTTAACATTTTTTGTTTGATGATATTATCATTACGTATACACGGTAATCAGTCGATAGAGAAAGGACGTTTTTGACAATTTCTTTTTAAATGTCATCTTATACCTACACTCTTATATATATATATATATATATAATATATATATATATATATATATATATATACGTTCATATTTGGCAAGTATTAGAGATTAGTAATAGCATAATTGTATTACTGTAATAGTACAGATTCACATTCGGTATTTTTATGTTACTAAGAAAGTATTACAAAGTAGTAAATTAAAAACGCAATATATTTTTTTGAGAAAGTTAAAATTCTGATCGACATTAATTAATGAATCCTTTTATGTCCCTTGTACGTTAATAAAATTTTAACTGCTTGACGATAAATCTGACGTATCGGTTGTTTGCTTTTGAGGTAATATTTTGGAATTGTCCTCTATAGGATTTCCACCATCTGGTGCTTGTCTCGATGCAGCAGAAACAGATATGTCCGATGAATTATAATAACTATTTTCATCTAATTCAATTTCACTTTGTCTCATCGATGACTTACCAAGAGATATAGTAGTTGTTGATCCTGTACTATTACTTGCCATTAAATTGTTATTAGTAGGATTATGTATAACAGTTACGTGAATATTACCATCAACATTTTCTGAAATACCAGAAGGTGTAAGCCTAAAAATTTCTGTATTTCCAGCGGATTCTGCTGTCGTCCCTTTATCTTTTTCATTGATTTTTTTATCCGGCGATAACGTTATTGTTTCTACCTTATCTTGCATATCATCGAATCCACTGTTTATGACGATGCCAAAACTCTTAGAATATCGAGTATCTAATTGTTCAACTGCTTGTGTCTCTGGTGAGACGCTGTTGGATACTTGAAGATCTGGCACTAAATGTTGATATAAAAGTGGATTGAAAATATTATCTAAATCCATGTGGCGAACATTGGATGTAATAAGCAGATTTGTCAGCTCGTCGTCATTTTTTAATGTATCATTATTTTCTTCCGCTACTAACTCTTCTCGTATAACTGTTGATATTTTACTGTGAGATGCATGTAAATTGTTGTTAACAGTTGTTGTCGTATTTGTTGTAGGAACTGTATTATCAGTCATCCAGTTTGATAGAGTTAGAGATTCTACTTGATCCTTGTTTTCTACTTGTATAGGTTTTAATTTTTTAATAATTTCATGTTTGCTTTTGTTATTATTTTGTCCATTATCCTTCTGAACGGTTGTTAATAAATCAATTACATTTCTTCTCATAGATGAACCAACTGTTAGGTAAGGTTCGACTGGATGTTCTAAAGAAAGTTTATCGAGCAAATGATTTATATGTACTTTTGTTCCTCTTAACGGATATGTCTCATTGTTGTACAACGCATTACCACTCTGCGTATGATACTCTTGTTGAAAATGATTATTCAATAAATTCGAATTCGACTGGGAAGTAGGATTTAAAGTATCTCTGGTATTGGATACATTTACATTTGTTATTAAATTATCATTAATTCGTTCAGGTAATTGTTTATATTCATTATTTGTATGCACGCGTGTGTACATACAATTGGTTGGTGCATTTTGGCGCGTATCATGCATATCTGACATTTGAGCTGTAGGAAGTATAACGTCAGTATTTCTATTTTCAATATTTTCATTATCGTTATGTATTTCGTTCAAGTCAAAGTCATTGTCAAAATAATCTTCGAAAGCGGTGTTTGTTACATCGTTTAAACGGGACTGTAGACGTTTCGTAATTTCATCTAACTCTGCTAATTTTTGTCTATGAGAAAAATAAATTAATTTAAATATTATTTATATTGCTTTAAATAATTCCATTATATACTTAGAATTTTTCTTTTTATTTCTTTTGTTAACTTACTTTAAAGACGAAGAAAGAAAAGACATAGAAACGTCTTCTAAACTTTGAGTAATATCTATCGTAGGATGACCTATGTGATTATCAAAATCAGTATAACTGCTCGTTGCATTATATGTAGCTGTAAAAGGAGGTTGTTGGATATTACTTGGCTGTATATTATGTAAAAATATATTATGACTGTATAATGATGATTTGTTTGATCGTGACGAGTCACATAATGGTATTTGTGTAGTACTCGTTGATGTAGATGACTTTACAAAAGCTGATATATTATCCAAAGGAGTTATTCCCACCTAAAATTTAATTATACGATAAGTAAAGGAAAAACTTTAAGATTTACTTTAGTATATGCATGCATCAAATCATCAAATTACAAAATACATACTTTTATTTGACCATTACATTTTCCAGTAAAATCCATGATATGAAACCATCCTGATATAGATGGAAAACCAGTTGTTAGCACGGATATATCAATGGCAGAAAATCCAATGACTATATCTCTTTCCATATCAATATGTGTACTTATGTCTGGATTAAATAAACGCCAGACTTTTAATATTAGCTGTTTTTCATCCTTAACGAGAATAAGGGGAGGATTAATTTTAATACAATTTACTATTAACACGTTGAGTGCCACGCAAATTCTTAAGGAAATCCTTAAAAAAAACAGTTGTTTTTTCAATAGTAAGTAACGTGCGTGGCCCGACTGGGATTTCCTCAAGAATTTGCGTGGAACTCAACGTGTTAAACTTAATTATAGCATACATACATACATGCGTTAATAATTCTGTGGGTAATTTTGTATCACATTTCCATTCCCATCTTGGGTTACAACTATGTGGATAAACATTAGTTATCGTATACGATTGCAATTGATTCGTAGAGTCAGCCTGAGTTGTTTGAAAAGTTACATAAGTACTTGGTTCTATACTTTCATTAAGTTTGTCTACTTTTGGTAAATGTAACGCGCATTCGATCTCGATAAGCGCTCTAAAAGAGCTCTCATCGTTGTTCGTCAAAGTGATAGTTTTGTTTTCTAAATTTTGTACGTTAGTTGGTGGATAATAATAGGCGTTATTATTGTAAGTACTGCTTGGTCCTTGTTTTATCGGCTCATCAAATTCAGCTCCAACGCCGACACTTCTGTACATTTCTGTAGGTAAATAAAGATTGTTCCCAGGACTGTCGCTATTACTATCGTCCGACATACTGTTGCAACGTAAAGAATTTATACATGACTCTTCTTCAATATCTGTCCGTTTTTTTCTATCCGTTTCTTGTTCAGTTTGCGCCGCTTGATTCATAGTTTTCGTAACATTTAACGCGTGCGCCAGTCGATCTACTAGCGTATGTAAAACTAGTCTATCTGAATTTAAAACATCATCCTGCGGAATATTGTTAGACACCAATTTTGGTTCTTTAAGAGTTGAAATATCAGTTTGACTTTCTTGAGTTTTAAAATTGATCACATTCGAATTATTTCCGTTAACAGCGTCCATGTGATGCATATGATTATCTTTATATTGAGATATTTCATTGTTTAATTGCAAGCCAACATCAACGGTTCTCATTATCTCACTTGCGTTGTCAGTTTGTTTTCTCTGATCGTTATAATTATAGGAATAATCACGTATTGCCTGTGGTACCACCACAGTTTGACATCTAAGTCCTCTTGACATCTCTAAAAGTGCTATTTGCTCGGCAGTTCCGAGAGCAACCAATGCGTGTAATTGTCCACACGATTGACTAGTAACTGGATTATTGATCGATATCCATTCATCTACGCTAATTATTGGATACTGAAAAGAGAATTAAATCGTTTCAATATTTTTCTTCAAATAAAATAATCTGACATTTTGAAATATAATAAATAATACATACTTTAGATGATAATAAATGTGGTAGCACAATTGGATCCCTATAAGCAACGTATAATTGATGCACAGGTAACTTTGCAATTCCCAATAGATTATTCATTCCTACTGAATTTTTATAGTACACTTCTACGATTATGTAATTATCTTTGATTCGTTCTAGTAATGCATTGCCATAAATTAAAGGTACTAACTGTAAAAAAACGAAAGAAAAATATAAACGACGTAACAAAACAAAATCTTAGAATATACGAAAAGAATTTTCGAATAAATTACATGAAAAACAACATACTTGGCAAAAATGGTAATACGGGTTTCGCGTGTTACTGCACAATTGACTTGTACCTTTGTCTTGCAACCAAAATGCTCTACATATTAAAAATGTATTTAATTCCAGTAAATCTTTACCCTCCGCTATGTATATTAATCCGTGAAGTAAAATCTGCAATATATTCAATAAATGTGAAAAACTTGAACAATTTACGAATAATTTGAAATTGAAAAGCTTATGAAATTTTCTTACATCATTATGATTTTTGCTGTTTGGATCTGCTATATCTACTTTTCTATCATCAATGTTTTGGTCATTATGTTCTGATGCATCTTTTCTCGTAACTATGTTACTACTATTATCCATCTGTAAACATTCTATTCTTTTTGTTGAGGAAGATGAAACGCTATTATTCGTTTTAGATTTCGTTCCTGTTGCAGTTTTACATTTATCAATATCTGTATTTAATAAAGATTTCACATTTAACACAGGAATATTTTCTTTTCCGGACATTACAGCTTCTGTAATGAAAATGATTGATTTTAAAATCTTTATATGTATATTACAGCAGAAATACTATTTATTTATTCATTTACGGGAGAAAAACACAATGATAGATAAAAGAAAATTAAACAACGATGTTGAGCATAGAGAACAATTGAAGAAAAAATAATTCTAAAAGATTGTTGCGAAAAGTAGGTAGAGAAATTAATCAGATAAAATAATCAAACGAATAATACGTCCTAGAATCTATCTGTAACCAAATAACAAAATATATAATGTTTTCTAACGAAATTGTATTTAAAAGTTGGAAAGGTCACATATTTATTCGTTAATGCTACTCATTGTTAAATATAAATATAAACATAATATAGCGTTCATTATTTTATATATCTTTAGATTCTAATTTTGTAATGTAACATGTAAATGAATCCATGCAGACCGCCAAAATCACAATGGATGAATGGGAAAAACATTTCTTGAATCTGTATAAAGATAGAACGAAGGAGATTTACAACATATGCGAGGAAGAGGAAGAAGAAACACTAAGCAATTACACTATCTCATCTGAAGAAATTCAAAGAACAATAGACAAACTAAAAAACCGTAAGACACCAGGAACAGATGAGATAACAAACGAACTAATAAAATATAGGGGAAGATCAATAATAACAGAGGAATTAAGTGCCCTATTCAATAAAATATTAAACAGAAAAAAAAAGTGCCAGCTCAATGGAAGGAGAGCATAACAGTTCCCATATTTAAAAAAGGAACCAAGACAGAACAGAAGAATTACCGCAGAATCAGTCTCCTAAGCGCAGTGCAGAAGGTAATAATGAAAATCTTGGCGAAGGTAATAAAACGGATAGGAATAAGCAAAGAACAATAGGGCTTCAGACCAAATAGATTGACGGTGGATGCAATATTCATGTTAGGACAAATAACTGAAAAAGCCATAGAATTCGACAAACCAATATACATGTGCTTCGTTGATCTCCAGCAAGCATTTGACAAAGTGAAGCTTGGAGATATACTACAGATCTTGAAAGCTAGAAGAGTAAACTGCGGCATAAGACAAATAATAAAGGAACTAAATACGAACAACACAACTAGGATAAGAATTGGAAATATGACAGCGAAGAAGATCCTGATAACAAGTGGAATCAGACAGGTCGACAGTCTAAGCCTGATCTTTTTCAACCTGATCATGGACGAAATAATAAAGAAGGTGAAAACAGCTGGAAGAGTCAAGTTAGGAAAAGAAAAAAGAAAAATAATATGCTACGCTGACGATGCAGTCATCATGTCGGAAGACGAAGATGACTTTCAAAGGATGCTGTACAAATTCAAAGAGATGGCAAGCAAACTTAACATGACTATTTCGGTACAGAAGACCGAATCACTAACTATCTCCAAGGAGCTCAGACGATGCAAGTTAGCTGTATATAACAAAAGTGTAAATCAAGTTATGCAATTCAAATATCTAGAAGTAAACATCACGAGGGATAGAAATCTAGAAGAGAAGGTAAGAGACCAAGCAACCAAAGCCTCTATAATCTCTGGATACCTCAAAGATATCATATGGAGAAATAAGCATATGAGCATTAAAAGTAAGACACACATATACAAAACTTCTATCAGACCGATAATGACCTACGCGACAGAAACACGGGCAGAGTTCACGATAACAAAACATATCCTGAGAACTACAGAGATGAAGACGCTACGAGCTATAACAGAGAACTCACTAAGAGAAAAAAGAAGAAACAAAGAAATAAGAAAAGAATGTGAGACCCAGAGAATGTGAGAAAAAACAGAAAAAATAGGGACAACGAGACCACCTGGAAGACCTTTAAAATGGTTGCATGAAAGCTGGATATCATTGTCGCAGGAACAACAAACGCCCTGAAAAGAACTATATAGCTAAAATATAACAGGACGAAGTCCTAATAAAAAAAAGAAGAAGAAGAAGAGAAGATTCTAATTTTGAAATATTTAATTTGAAATATATTTCTTTTCTTTTCTGACTTGTATCGAGTCTTCTTCGAATGTTTACAATTTATAAATATATCTAATACGTTGTAAATACAACTTAGATAAATATGTTAGTACTTTCCAAGGTATACAAGAATTCATTAGATATTCAAACTCAAGTATAAGAAAATGTAGGTTAGCGGTTTAACTAAGAAATGTTTTTCAATTTTCATGTGAACTCTAACATTAAGATTACGTAGGCAAATTGTTATCCTAGAACAGTTGAAACATTTAAAATTTATCGGGGCATTCTACAATCTCAATTGACATCAGCTCCGAACGACACAGCAGAACAACGAGAAAGATCACGTAATCATCTTAGCCAAAAATCATGAATCTACAAGCGATGAAATCATCAAGCAGCGTATCGTCAGAGCTTCATTCAACATATCACGACTCAACAACAAACGACAATGCAACAGCAATCGGTATCACATTATACATCGGCATTATTTGCAATAAATAAAGTTAAAGTACTAAGCAAGGCACTGGTACTTCAACAAAAATGATCAAGACAGGATGAAAAAACTGGTTAAATATATGCTTGAGAATATCCTCATAATTATGACAATTAAACTACATCGATTGTCCAATATATTTATTGGCTAGTCTTAAAAACTTATGCTGAACTTTTTCAATGTCATAGCAATGAGAATGGGGAACCAGAACAATTATATGGAAACCAGAGATAATGCTACTATTATTTATATTTATATTTATATTTATAAATATATATATTTTTCATGTATATATATTTTAATATCACATTTTTAAGTTTTCTTTAAACTCACCAATATATTGTTTTCCAAAGTGAATCGAATCGCATCCTAATTCTGTAGTAACTTTCAATTCTCCTATTTTAATACCTTTGTTAATCACAGCTAATCTCTGCGACAAACTCAAATTCTCTGTTTTTACAATGTCGCTGATATACATCATACCCGAGCCTAACTCAGTTGGTGACTTCTGATTGAGATGTCGGGAAAGAATTTTAAAACATAATGGAATATCTTGATGTACATTAAATTTTGGTAAATTATATACCCTCTCATTATCAAAATGAATTACTAGAAAAAAAATAAAAAATTTAGATTATACTTACGCATTGCTGGTAATAAATATTATAATAGTATTATCTTTACCTTGTCCTGATTTATGTTTGGATGATATTCTTATTGATTTATCATCTCTTGGTAGTTTATGATTCGTTTGTGTAACGGGTTTAAAATTAGTATTATATTGTACAAAATATGTTACAGACAATAGCATATTATCATTACCTGAAATCAAAGTAAATATATACTTCATTAATTGAAATTTGTAATTTTATTCGAGATAATAAACAGCATCGAGTTTACTAACGTGATACGCAGGATGATTTAACACGACGATAGCCTGCAGGACTTAATACGAATAATTCAATAAAAATTCGTATACTATCTACATGATCCAACGGAGACATTTCTAAAAAGTAATAATATAAAATAATAATTTATATACAATTAAATAATAATTAAAAACATTTCCACAACTCAATATGTACCATTTTGTTTATCCCGAGACAAACACTTTGTCAATGATTCTATCATTGAGTTGGACGTACTTAAGGATGTTTTATTATCATTAATTGGCGCATTATTAAACTGGGAAGAAGCGATGGCTTCCGATGCCAAGTCGATTAAACTAGGCGTTGGTGATGTTGATCTTAAAGTATTTAGTGCTTTATGTTCATCGGATGCGCTCATTTCTTTGCCTAAAAAATACTCATATAATTTTACTTCTTTGCAAAGAGGAACATCATTAGGAAAACTATTACTCGGATCAGTGTCGCTCAAGGCCAGAGGATCTTCATCGTAAGTTTCTTTTAGTATCGCTCCTCTAAGTTTCTGCGCTCTGGCAACAACTTGAGCAACGAGCGTATCGGTCACTGCAGAGTTAGAATTGTACAAAGGTTCTTGGAACTTGGCCCTTTTAGTTTTTAAAATAGATTTATAAATATCTTGTTTCATAGGAGTGTTAAATCTGTCTTTGTTAATATTACCAAATCTTTTGCTTAACAAAGTATCACCAATATCAAATTCTTTGCAATGTGAATTATCATCCACAGGAGAAAGCAAAGCCCTATTCTTAGATTGCTTTTCTTGAAGTTTGTGTGCTTTCAAACGCATAGTCGTAGCTTTAGACGCATTTAAGTTAAACTTTATTCCAATGTGTACCTCACCTATTTGACTTTTATTTATATCTAATATCGGGAAATATTTAAAAAAAGGTTTCTGTTCAAAAATATTTAACAATTCATTGATCTCCGACGTTCCTATTATCTGATTTACCTCCTCGTTTATTACAACTAATTCTATAGTTTCACAATTTTTAATATATTCCTTAAATAGATTGCTGTTTGTTCTGATACTATATATCTCTGCTGTATCTTGGCTAGATCTTACTGTATTCGTTTTAATGTCAATAGGTCTAAAAAATAAAAAAAAACAAAATTTGTTGAGTAATACAATCATTTAATGAACATTGACATTTAGTTAGAAAATTTAGAAAATGCATAAAATATCTTTAATCGTAATATCTTGTTTAATAAATAATTTACCTGAATTTAGCATTATCCTGTTCACCCCACCAAGATGCTAAAACAATTGTATTTCCGGGATTATTTTTATACCAAATAACTTCGTCTATGATTAGCCATAAGTAGCCGTGAATTTTCCCTTTCACCATAGGTGGTAATGACCTACACGGTCTCACCTTCGAATCCATTTGATTTTTACTATATTATGCATAACTAACTTTCACTTGAGCTTCCAAAATTTAGGTTAATTTAAATATAATTTCGTTTAAATTAATATATTTAATATCTGTGACGATGCAACGAATTTAAAATATTCATTAAATCACAGAACGCGTGTTAACTTGATTATCTGGTTAAAACACAGCTTCACATTTTCTCGAGTTACTAATTCGTTATGAACTTTTTATGCAGCATACAATCGTCCTCGTAGTAGCATTTTATCAAATGTCACACTTACTTGTCACTATACCTATTCTATGGAAACGCGGAATAATACTAGGTAGTATTCGTATAATATTAATATTTTATACATTCTTAAAGAAAATAGAGAATTACAGAATTGTATGATTGAGAAATTTAGACGAGTTTCATTTTTCTCTATATTATTTTTTGCGAATTACTTTTAACGAATTTTTTGTTTGAATCCATCGATAAGATAGAATTTTCAGGATACTGAAGAATACAGAAGTACATAGAAATAGCATTAAAAAGTTGGCATAAAACCTCAACAGTTGAAAAAAATGAATAAGTGCGCTAAATTGCTAACAAAATGCTTATTTAAAATTTATAATTGTTAACTTTATTAATTAATTATTTAATTAGTTATTAATAATTACAAATGTGGAAACGTCATGAGTGGGAGATTTTTTCAAAGTGCGCTTGCGACTTGAATTTGTGGTTGCGCATGCGTATAACATATTAACTAATTAAATAATTAATTAAAAAAGTTAGCAATTATGGATTTTGAATTAGCAAATAGCTAGCAATTAAATGCACTTAAATATTTTTTTCAACTGTTGAGGTTCTCTACCAACTTTTTAATGCTGGTTATCGACGATATATATTATTAAAATAGAAACTGCCATTAACAACGGTCGATATTTTTAAAATAGATATCTACTATTTTCGACAGTCAATAACTACCGTTACCGACGGTAGATAAGATAAAGGTAGAGCACTACTATTACCAATATCGCTTTAGCTGGCCTGCCACTAGAGTGGCTTTTGCGAATATTTTTTCCAGGTCGATGCGCCAGTATAGTGGCTCACTCGTGTAGCTTACTTGCTCACCGTTTGAATTAAAAAATCGTCTTCATAGTCATTCATCTTTAAGCAAAATGTTAAAGTTTAAGTATATATATGTACAATATATTTTTAAGAAAAATTATAATTTAATCATTAAGGAATCCTTACGTAGAACATACGAACTTTCTTTATATACGGCTGATAATTTAAAAAGTGTGTGTGTCAGCTCTGACGCACGACTGGAGTTTACTCCTTAAGAACGATTGTCTTTGAACAGGCACAGAAAAAAAGACTTATCAGATTAAAAATAAGACCGATATCACACATATAGGAGCTAGTAAAAACCTGTCTTTCTATAAATTTTCTTGAATACAAAATTTTTTTCGAGATTAAAGTAAACCTTTTTTTTCTGTGCAGTAAGTAAAAAGGATAAATAAACGCATCTATTAAAATCCTTAAAGAATGTATATATTTTTATTCTAAATACATTATAAAAAAATGAAAGATACGCACAAAAAACGTAACGAGGTCATTCGATCACTAAATTTGATTCTTCATATTATTTTTCATACCGGGCGGCTTATATGAAAATCGATTCTTCAAGAGTAAACTCGAAAAATTGTACTCTTCATAATTTTGTTCATACCAGGTGCCTTACATAAAAATCTATTCTTAAGGAGTAAACTCCAAAAATGAAAAGATAAAAGATGTCCTTACGAAATCTAATTGTAAGATAATATTATAAGTTTAAAGTACCGTTATTTAGGACAGTGTTGCATTAACCTTAAGCCAATCGCTTGAGGGTATGAAAGAGAATACGTTCTTTCAACTTAAAAGGATAAAAATTACTTTCCTGTAGTTAGACACAGTGTAACACATTCAACAAGTAAATAAATCTATTGCAATATTATGTAAATATATATTTTTCTCTAGTGCATCTCGATAATATATCTTTCGACGAAAAGATAAATAATTCTATTGAAATACGAAGAAATTTGATAATCGATTTATGTACATTAATCGATGACGTGGACGATCAACGCCGAACGTTTTCAACAAAGTATAAAGAGAGTTATTATCGATCTCATCAAGTAATATATATATATATATATATATTTATATTATTTAATAATAATTGCATCCTGTCGAATAATATTACATTGTTTTATTCTTGTAATGGAAGTTCGTCGCAGACGTATTAAAACAAATGATAACAAACGTTCGTCGAGAACGTTAAGCGCGAAATTTGATTGCGATGAGATCGGTACCGGCGATTATCATCTTACAACCAGGATACAAAAGGAAGAGGTAATTTATCGATCAATCTAGTATTTTTTATTTTATACGCTTTTCTATCCTTGTTTTTTTCTTTTTTCCCCCAATTGAAAAAATTCCCCTTTTTTATAATTTGAAAATTATTTTAATCCTAATTAAATTTAAATGTCACGTATTTGTTAATTATATTTATATTAAATTAGTGTATGTATGTATATATCTAATTTTTTATTTTATTATTTTCTTAGTTATTGAAAAAAACCTTCTTTTTTATTTTTATTTAATAATTAAAAATTTTTAGGTTATCCCAAAAGTTCCTTTCTTTTTTTCTAGTAAGTTTTACATGAATAATATAATTGTTATTTTTTATATCATTTTACTAAATAATATAAAGTATAGAGAAAAGGCAATAAAGCAGAATGGATAGTCTATTAATAAAATAATATAAAATATTATACATGTAAAATTAATATATTAATGCAAATACATAAATACATTGCCACTATATTTTTGTGAGTTTAATTTATATACTTAACTAATTTCTTATGTTTTTAATATAGAACGAGCAAGAAATTGTATTGCAAAAAGAGAATAAAAATTATTTGCCCGAAGATGAAGTTAAGATAGTCAATGATGAGAAACGAGCTAGATTAAAGATATATTTGGAAATTGATTTAATAGCTGTTATTTTATTGATCGCTGCTCTTGTCACGCGTCTCTATAGATTGGAAGAACCGAGAAGTATAGTGTTAGTTTTTAATTCCATATTCTCGATGATGATTTTGTTTTTAATAATTTGACTGATGTTTTGACAATGTTATTTAGGTTTGATGAACTGCATTACGGTAAATATGTAGGAATGTATATGAAACGAACATTCTTCTTTGATTCGCATCCACCTTTGGGAAAACAACTTATTTCTATTGTCGCTTATATAGCGGGCTTTGATGGACAATTTAAATTCGACAGAATAGGAAGCCCTTATGCTGATACGGTTCCTCTTTTCGCTTTACGTTTATTTCCTGCTTTATGTGGAAGTCTGATAATACCAACAGCTTATCATCTTGCCTTAGAATTAGGTCTGAAACAATGGACTGCTATGATCGCAGGAATACTCTTGTTATTTGGTAATTATTCTGATTTATGGTAAAGATGTTTGATATTTAAGAGATGATAAATGATTTTACATGAATGTTTTAGATAATGCTCTTCTTACACAATCAAGATTTATTTTAATGGAAAGTATATTGATTCAATTTTCATTATTTGGATTGTTATGTATAATAAAATTTAGAAAAGTTATGGATCAACCGACAAGATTTTCATGGTGGTTGTGGTTGTCTTTAGGAATTGCAAGTTTAACATGCGCCGTATGGTATTTATTTTGTATATTATTTTTTTAATTCTATTATATATAAGAAATTTATTTTATAAGATGCATTTTTCCTTCAGCGTTAAATATGTTGGATTTTATACATTAATTCTTGCCATTTACCTTATTGCTCGAGATTATTGGTCTTTGATACCTAGGAAGACTTTATCCACAATAAAATTATTCGGTCATCTACTATTGAGAATTATTTTAATAATCAGTGTGATGAGTACTATATATTTAGGTGTCTTCTATATACATTTAGAAACACTTTCTAAAGCTGGTCCGCATGATGCAGTAATGACCAGTGCATTCCAAGCAAGTTTAGATGGTGGTCTTGCGAGTATTACTAAGGGACAACCTTTAGAAGTTACGCATGGTTCACAAATTACTTTGAGACATACTTATGGAAGAGCGTGTTGGCTTCATAGTCATAGTCATATGTATCCGTTAAGATATCCAGATGGTAGAGGAAGTTCTCATCAACAACAAGTTACTTGTTATTCGTTTAAAGATGTTAATAATTGGTGGATAATAAAAAAACCTGATAGAAATGACTTGGTCGTTACAAAACCTAGTGAACCAATAAAACATGGAGATGTAATACAATTGGTTCATGGTATTACTAGTCGCGCATTAAATTCTCACGACGTTGCAGCACCTATGACACCCCAAAGCCAAGAAGTGTCTTGTTATATCGATTACAATGTATCCATGCCTGCTCAAAATCTTTGGAGAGTAGAAATAACAAATAAAGATCAATCGGGTGATATATGGCATGCTATTCAAAGCCAAGTACGCTTGATACATGTAAATACTGAATATGCGTTAAAATTTAGCGGTAGACAGTTGCCAGATTGGGGTTTCAATCAATACGAAGTCGTAGCGGATAGATTGGTGGATCAATTGAATTCTATCTGGAATGTCGAGGAACATAGATATACTAAAAATGAAGATCAAAAGCAAAGAGAAAGAGAACTTATTAATGCAGAAATGATACCATTGCGCGCAACTACGTTAACATTTTGGGAAAAATTTGTAGAACTGCAAATAAAAATGTTATTTGGAAGTCAAGAGGGACAAAATAGTCATATGTATTCAAGTGGTCCATTGGAATGGCCGCTCATGTCTAGAGGCATAGCATATTGGGTTTCTAACGACAGCAATGTGAGTTGAAAAAGTCGTTAGTAACGTAAATAAATGATATATACAATGAAATAGTTTATACATATAAAGTTTCTCTCTCTTATTTACAGGCACAAATTCATCTTTTAGGAAACATAGCAATATGGTATTCTGGTACAGCAGCTTTAATAGTGTATACTGTACTTTTAATATTTTATATTATGAGAAGAAGAAGAATGTGTTTTGATGTTATTAATGGAGAATGGAACAGATTTCTTAACGCCGGTGGTATATTACTATCTGGCTACTTATTACATTTTTTACCATTTATATTTATAGAAAGAACTTTATTTTTACATCATTATTTGCCAGCATTCGTTTTTAAAGTTCTTTTAATAGCAGTCATGATAGATCATATTTATTATTTAATAAGGTAATTAATTTTCATCATTATTTAAACGAAATGAAATATGTAAGATTTTGTGTTTCTTTTTTAATGAAACATTAAAAAATAATGCATAATTAATTTTACTTTCAGAAGACGATATACTAATAATACGATTTTATATGCAGTGACAATTAGTACTATTACATGGTTAATCTTTGTTATTTATGTATTCCGAAAATTTGGTGCACTCAGTTACGGAGTAGTACCTCTTAGTACCAAGGACATATTAAAATTAAAATGGAAAGATACATGGGACTTTATCATACACAAATCTTAGTAATTATAATTTGATCATTACTCAAATTATTTTTATATAAATTATATATATGGAGTATCCTGTATATCCTTTAACTTGTGGTACAAGTAAGCAGGAGATGATAAAATCATGGAAAACTATATAAACAAATTTTATTCCACATTTTCGACTTAGTTTTTCATGTAGAACACACTCCCTTGCTCACTTGTACCACAAGTTACAGGATACTCCGTATATATATTGATGTAATTGCAAAATAAGAGATCTTTTTATTCGTGGCATATTTAAAATTAAAATGCCATGTAGTTACAAAGTTTGCTTATGCATTGTGTATGAAATATATGCACATTTGGAAAATTATAGTAATAATGATGTCCAAATGTATATAATTATAATCAATTAAGAGGAGCGTTAATATAAAGAGATTTATTAAAAGTTTTTCATACCATTTAAATGCGACAAAGTACATAGCAATATTCAGATAATAATATACTCATAATGAGAACATAAATAGATAACTTTTTAGTTATATCTTAGAATATTTTTAAAATTTAATTTTGCGCGCATTTAAAAACGACATACGATAATATATATTTAAATAAACAAAAACAAAATTTTATCAAATTAGTTTTATGAGACTGATTATATTATATTTTTTAAAAAGTCCAAACTTCTTTTTTTTTCTTTTTAATTCTTTTTTTTTTTTTTAAGGGAAATTCAATGTTACATTCTGTTTATATGCGATTAAATCTTTAATAAGGGCATTTTAAATTGTTAATTCCAAGTTTAGTTCTTTTTTGTACAGAAAACTCGACATTTTCATACAAGTTAAAAAAAGTTTTTGTTTGTACACAGATTTATCATCTCTCTGTTGAACAAGTTATAATTCAATTATTTCCAGATTACTCGCAACGTAATAATTCATTAATTTTCGTTTAGACGTATTTATATTAATTTGTCGATGTCAAATGGCAAAACTAATTCTAAATACGTATACTAAGTTTCCTTATTATAGCTTTCGATACAATTAATTACATGTAATTAGGAAACGATTAAATTACAATTTGTCCATAGCTACTTTTTTCTTTAGCTTTTTTTTTTTCAATAACTAGAACCAATGAGTATTATTTGTACAATTTCTTACGTTTCCAATATCCTTATGATGATCGAAATGAAATTGAAAAGATAAAATATAATATGCTAACAATGTAATATACATAACAGAATAGGGTAGACATTTGTCTTATCACAAATCTAAAACACGTATTTAAAATTTGTTAACGCCTGACAATTTAATTGTCAACGTTAATAAGTGAACACAATTGAACGAATGAGACCATCTCTGATACTATGGTCACTGTTACCAATTCCAAATGAAAAGAATACAGAATCACAGGTCATGTGTTGCGTGCACAGTCCCATTGGGTACCAACCAACTTTGTTAAAGACTACCCCCACGCGATAAATCTGTATCAAAAAAACAATGATATTTTTAATAAGATAATACTTATTTTTCTTTGATACGTAAGAATGGAAGAAAAAAACAGACCTTATGTTTTTGTATGTAAACAGCACGATTAAATGTAATTTCGACGAGAGTTCCAACGTTTACTTTAGTAGAGAAATGTGTGTATGTTAAACGACTGCCATCGGAATCTAAAAGATGAGCATACAGTATTTCTGTATATGACCTATCAGGATCCGAATTTTGATGTAAATTACTTGTCTGTAAAGAATAATTAGACGTATAATATATATGTACTTATTATAAAAGTTTCTTTTCTTTTTCATAGAATAGACTAACTTATATGTTTTCATATCTATATTAATAAATTAACATACCACAAAAGCAATTTGTGTTGGTACTTGTACACCCATAACACAAATGTTTTTATCCACACTGAATGTCACTGAACAATCTAATACATTGCTATTAAGGCAATCCGTTGGATGGGCTATCGCTCGAAGACAATAATACTTTGGTCCCTCACGAATTCCACCTTCTATTATAACCGTTGATGGATTATTCGTTTGACTTAGATTTCCAGATTCTTTTCTTACTCCTCCTTCTACTACCATTGGCGCTGCATTATGTAAAGAATTACTACTTTCTCCTTCTACATCAAAAGACAATTGGTATGGTCGAGATGTTGAGGGCCAAAATGTACATGAACTAAACGAATTGGTATGTGGAGTTGATACCCGTCTATGTTTCTATCAATTAAAATTCAATAGTAATGTAACTCAGAAATTCAAATGATTATACAAACAAATATATTAGCTCAATAAATTCAATACTCACGGATGGAAAAAAATGTGAAGACTGTGCTTTAATTGGTTTAGCCCTATTGTGCGTATCGCTGGAAAATCCTTCCGGTAATGGTGCTTTATTTTCTGTGCATAATATATTCATCAAGATAGCGAAAGCTTCATCTTGAGTCAAAAGAGGTGACATTCCTGGACTTTCAGCAAATTCTTGTGGTGTCAGAGTTAAAAATCTTATTTTGGATAAAGCATTACCAATAACAGATTTTAAGGACTTTCCATCGGTTGGATCTAATGACTTTCTTGCGCATTCTGCTTTAGCCCATCTCTCAACAGCAGTAAACAGATCAAGTTCTGAACTAATCTCTAAATCGACTTGTTCTAAAACGGTAATAACTGTACCCAATTCGACTTCCTCCCAACTAGATTCTTCTAAAACTTCGTTAGTTTTAGTGCATATTATTTGTAAACACTTTTCCATGAGCACGGGTTCTTCAAAAAGTTTAGCAAATTCATACGCTCTACAAGCTATCTTTGGAGACAAATCGAACCACAAATATTGCATACATTCTTCCACCAAGGACGGTAACATGTACTTTTTAGCGCAATAGCATAATTCGCAGGCGAGTTCAAATGAACCGAGATTAACACGATCAGTATATATATACTCTAATAGTGCCTTGAATGCATCCGGTTGAGCATCGCGTATTTGTATAGGATCATTTTTTTCTGCCATACCTCCATAAAACATTGCTTCAAATACAGGGCTGGACATCGCCAAAAACAATTTATGTCCCTTCAACGTCTCCTGATGTGGCCCTTGACCGACAATAAATTTGCAATCTGACCATTGTCCTGTTTCAAGCAAATATTTACCACGTTCTGATATCTTTTGCTTGCTTATCTGCCAGTCACAAGGTAGACCCATCTTCTGCGGAACACGTATGATACCTTTTAGCAATTTAATATTAAAAATTAAAATCAACTGCAAAGGATTTGTAAAGAAATCTATATATATATATATGTATAAATAAATTAGTTTATAAGTTATAAATATGATATATTAGAATAAATGTATACACGTAAATGATGGATAAAAATTACTGTGAATGAAATGGTTTTCGATGAATAACTTAGATTATTTAAATGATTAAATAGAACGTACCTATTCTTAACGCGACGTCTCACGTCGCTATAAATACGGAATATCACATAAACGATGCCAAAAAAATGCGTAGGCCGTATCCTACACGATCATCAAAATACGCGCGGGAAAACTCCAGACTTTTCCATAATAACACTGCGATTAATAATAAACAATTAAATATCAATAGGTTTAAATAACTTTTAACTTTATTACCGATTAAAACGAATCTATTCGAACGAACAAATTAATCGTGTAAAGAGACGTTTGGTCGACGTAAAATCTTATGTATCAGTCCTATGCACGAAACACCACCGCCATCTTGTCTATCGCCTACCACCATTACGTCATTTTTCCGAAGTCGTTGATACACCGTCCGAGAAAATTTCTCCACCCTGTTTGTCCTCGTTTTAAGAAAAAAAAAAAAATAAAAATAAAAAAAAAAACAATATACATTTAAACGTAGCAACATTTCTATTAAAAATATATATATCTACGCGTTGATAATCGTCTCATCAACTTCGTTATTGATAATGATAATAATAAAAAAATAATAACATACAGGAGAGATCGCATATCATAAAATCAGAAATTAGTTTGATTCGTTACGTTCGATTTTTGAACGCGAATAAATTTGGATTTATTTTTCTTTATCCCCCATATAATATCTATCTCTGTTTTATTATTATTATTATTATTATTATTATTATTATTATTATTATTATTTTTCTTTATATATATATATATTTTTTTTTCTTTAGAGTTTTTATTTCTCTCTTTGTTTTTCACGAGAGGTTATATTCTTTTCAGTGAAAGAAATTAACCTCTTCATCCTTTTCGCGCGTTAACGCGGAAGTGTTGTATCGCGGTATAGTTCGTATATATGTGCGCGTGTGTCGTGAATATGTATATGTGTGCGTGTATATAGTTTTTACTAGCTCATTCGTCGTCGTCGTCGTCGTCGTCGTCGTCGTAGTGTCGTTGTCGTCGTCGGCGGCTTTGACGACCGTTGTGAATTTTCACCAATGGCGCATGCACGGCTCAGCTGTCCGCGTTTAGGATTAATCCGCGCTGAAAGATAATGCTTTTTATAGTATTTTTATTCGATTAGAGTTTAAGTGGTGGGACGTAGGTACTGTGTGGTATAATTGTGTGACGCTTTAAGTTAACGTGGATTTACCTTTATTTTCCATTCGTCCTCCTCCTCCTCCTCCTGCTCCTCCTCCTTGTCCTCGTCTTCGTTGTCGTATCTACGATATCGAGCATTGAAAATGTAGGAAAAGAGGAGAGATAAAATTCTATTGTGATTTACTACGAACGAGCACTTGCTGTATTATAATATACCTATAAATGATTATAGTGTTCTATGTCATACGATTTTCATGTTGATTTCTCGATCGTGGAATATCTTAGTCATTTTCGTTTAACTATGTCTATTACGACACACGTTTCGAATTTTTTCTTTCGTCAGAAAGTTTACGAGTAATACTTTGAGATCCTTGGTCAAGAAACATCTCTAACAAAAGATTCCCTATATCAATTATATCGTCTATTGTATATGTTCAATTCTACCTGTAATAACACTTAAGTAAGGATCCTTTTTCTTCATATTTTTTTTAACAAATAAAACACTCCATTTCGAGTAATCAACATTTTTCATAACACGTACAAGCAATGCTTTTCTCGATTCGAACGTACCGTTTGCCTTTCATCAATCAAACGTGTCGTTACGATATCGGGTGTGCCAACAAGTCGTTGCACATTGACTGGATACATGTGTTTTTCAAAAATTTACCTCTTCTACTTCATCGTTCTGACATCGTATCTAATTAAGTAATGTAATGGTGCTACGTTACTTCTCCTACGCATCAAATGTAATTTACTATTCGATATACTTCTTTGTTTATATATTTGTATATACGTGCATTATTTTCTTTTAATTATACTCTTTGGTACGCAGGGAAAATGGACTAATGCACCAAGAAAAGAGTATATTGTTGCGGCATTGTAGCCTTAACTCCTAACAGGAGAAATGGAAATAATAAGAGATGAGGATAGGCGCAGGCGCCTGAGATTGTTGGAGGAACGTATTAAGGACCCTAGAAGTGTGACTAATATCGACAGTTTGTTAGATACGGTCCAAGCGCTTGTTGCAGACTGTGATCATCCTGGTGTTAAGCGTATGAAGAATATAGAAGCCTATATGAATAGATGTAATTATTCTATTTATTGATTCTATCTAAATGAAAGAAAAACATCACAGCTAACAATAATTATCTTTTTATTACAGATGATTCCGTCGCCCAAGATATTTGTAAAATGCGAATGCGTACCGATGACTTTACTTTGATTAAAGTCATAGGACGTGGTGCATTTGGTGAAGTTCAACTAGTTAGACACAAATCTACTCAAAAAGTCTATGCTATGAAATTACTCAGCAAATTTGAAATGGTAACACGTTTAAATGATAATAATTATTGTTATTATGTTTATATATATAAGCTCGTTTTATAGTATATTTATTTATTGTATTATTTTTTGATGATCGATAGATTAAGCGTTCGGATTCAGCCTTTTTTTGGGAAGAACGAGATATCATGGCTCATGCTAATTCTCAGTGGATAGTTCAATTACATTTTGCTTTTCAAGATCAAAAGTATCTCTACATGGTAATGGATTATATGCCAGGTGGAGATTTAGTTAATTTGATGTCTAATTATGATGTACCAGAAAAATGGGCCAAATTTTATTGTGCCGAAGTAGTGCTCGCATTAGATGCAATACATCGTATGGGATTTGTACATCGAGATGTCAAACCTGACAATATGCTGCTTGACAAGCATGGCCATTTGAAACTCGCTGATTTTGGCACGTGTATGAGAATGGATGCTGTATGTATTATGCTTAAATATGATATTATTTCCTTTCTCATTTTCAATAAATTTGAATTGTAATGTATGTGCTTGTATAATACAGGATGGATTGGTTCGTTCTGACACTGCAGTAGGTACACCTGATTATATATCACCCGAAGTACTTCAATCACAAGGAGGAGAAGGTGTATATGGTAGAGAATGCGATTGGTGGTCTGTTGGTGTGTTTTTATATGAAATGCTCGTCGGGGACACTCCATTTTATGCTGATTCATTAGTTGGAACATATTCGAAAATCATGGATCATAGAAATTCGCTACATTTTCCCCAGGAGCTTAACATTTCTCACTATGCAAAAAATTTGATATGTGGTTTTCTTACGGATAGAACTAAACGGTTAGGAAGAAATGGCGTGGAAGAAATCAAAAGCCATTCATTCTTTAAAAATGATCAGTGGACTTTTGAAAATTTAAGAGAATGCGTACCACCTGTGGTACCCGAATTGTCAGGAGACGATGATACTAGCAATTTTGATGATGTCGATAAAGAAGATGGGCCGGAAGAAAGTTTTCCAGTACCAAAAGCATTTTCTGGGAATCATTTACCATTTATAGGTTTCACATATTCGGGAGATTATCAATTATTGGCCATTAACGGGAAAGAATCTGTAGATGGATTAGAAAATCATATTAATAATGGTACTAACGATGATGCCAAAATCTCACAATTAGAAAATTTATTAGAACGAGAAAGAAGACAGATTGAATCTATGGAAGCAAGACAAAGAGCTTTGTCCATTCAGTTAGAAACCATGACACGCAGGGAGACTGAATTACGCGAAGAGGCGGGAAGAGCAGATAAGGAGTTAACTTTATTGAGACATAATTATAAAGAAGCACAAAGAAAAGTAGATCACGAAACAGAAACTCGTAGAAAGGCAGAATCCTTGTTAATGGAATTAAAAAAGAAATTTGATGAGGAACAATCTAGGAGAGCACGAGACGCTAGTAATTCACAACAAACATTTGAACGTGTTAATACATTAGAAAAACAAATTAAAGAAATGCAATCTAAATTGGAAAGAGAAACAGAGACAGTAACAAGATTACGAAAACAAGCTACTGAAATTACTGTAGCTCGTCAAGCTGCTGAGCAAATGGCTAATGAACTGCAAATTGCAAGAACTCAATTGCAAGCTCAACGCGATACCTTGCAGCAAGAAGTTGCCGCTTTGCAAGTAAGATTTATAAACTTATAGTCAAATTTATAGCAAATATATATGTATACTATTTTTGTGTGTTTTTTATTTCTTTATAGGGTCAACTATCGAAAGAACGTAGCTCTCGGTCACAGGCGTCATCTTTAACAGTAGAACTAGAAACGCGTTTATCTGCTTTACACCTTGAATTGAAACGTAGTCATGAAAAAGAAGAGAAGGCTACTTTGGACAACAGGCAGCTAAATGAAAAAGTATCGGCATTGGAAAAAGAAACAGCAAGTTTGACGCTTGAATTAAAAGCTGCACAAGCTAGGTATAATCAAGAAGTTGTTGCACATCAAGAGACGGAAAGGTCGCGTATACTATCGAAGGAAGAAGCAAATTTGGAAGTTGTTAAAGGTATCCATATTATTTATATATATATATATATATATATATACATACATATTTATATATTAATATATTATATATCTATCAAGATTACAAACAGTTTTATAAAATATATTATACTTTTACTTAAACGTACATCACAGGACATCATAATGGAATATTCTCAGGTAATAATAGTTATAATACTTGTTGTGTCGTTTCATCCGTTTAGTATCGTTTAAATGATTGTCAATTAATCTAATCAACATTTGGTACTTTTTATTGCATTCATATTGGTGATGCTCTTTCCTTTATGTATGTATATTATAATCAAAAATTATGTGTTGACAATTAAGAAAATAGAATTTTTAATGATATATTATCATTTTTAAACAGCTTTACAAGCAAAATTGAACGAAGAGAAGAGTGGTAGACAAAAAGCGGAATTACTTGCACAAGAAAAGGAGAGACAAACTTCTATGCTTTCGGTGGACTACAGGCAAATCCAGCAACGTTTGCAGAAACTTGAGGGCGAACACAGACAAGAAGTGGAGAAAGTTAAAGTACTTCAGGGTCAAGTTGAACAGGAACAACAAAAGAGAAATGTTCTTCAAACTGATTTGGCGCAACAGTCCTCGGAAGCTGGAAGATTACGTGCTAGGGAACAGCAGCTAATTGGTGAAGTAACGCAATTAAGAGAAGCCAAACGACAAATAGAAGAAGAATTGCATCATTTGAAGACTCAAAGAAATGTTGATCAGCTACAAACTAAAGAATTACAAGAACAATTGGAAGCAGAAGCTTACTTTTCGGTAAATATATTTATCATTATGTTTTTAAAATAAACAATATCCGTTGTTATTTCAACGAATGCATTTATTTTCTAGACTCTTTATAAAACACAAACTCAAGAATTACGCGAGGAACTTGAAGAGAAAACAAGATCGCAGCAAGAGTTGGAAGAAGAACGCAGTTCTTTGGTTCATCAATTACAACTTTCTTTAACCAGAGGAGACAGTGAAGCATTGGCAAGATCAATAGCAGAAGAAACTGTTGCGGATCTTGAAAAAGAACGTACTATGAAGGAATTGGAATATAAAGATGGAGTTGCTAAACATCATCAGGAATTGAATGCTAAAGAACAGATTATAAACAGACTTAAAGATGGGGAAGCGGAATTAAAGAAATCTGTCGAACAATATATTAAAGAGAAAGAAGACTTGAATAAACGGATGAAAGAACTACAAGAACAACTCAATAAAGCACAATCTAATGCAGAAGAAATAGAAAAACTCAGTAGTAAATTAAAGACTGAGCAAGTGCTTAAACAACAAGCTGTTAACAAGTTGGCTGAAATCATGAATAGAAAAGATGTATCATCTACTGGAAAAAATAAGAACAAGGCATCTGCTACGGATCTGAGAAAGAAGGAAAAAGACTGTAGACGCTTTCAGCAGGAACTTACTCAAGAACGTGAAAAATATGGACAATTGGCAGCTAAATGGCAGAAGGATTTACAAGATTTACAAGTAAGATCATTTTTAATCTTTATAAACTGCTTTTTATAAATGAAATATCTCTAACATCTAAATAATCTAACATCTAAATATCTCTAATCTCTCTCTGTTTTTAATTGAATATATTTTATAAATGTGAAGGCACAACTTGTGGAAGAAAATCAAGCAAAATTGAGGCTACAAATGGAATTGGATTCGAAGGATTCGGAAATTGAAACGTTGCAAATGAAAATAGCGAGCGTCAATTCAGAAACAGCAAGCGTTTCTTCCGTTGAAAATGATGGAGAAGATTCCGTTTTATCCGAGCACGGTTCTATGAGATTAGAGGGCTGGTTAAACGTGCCAAACAAACAAAATATTAAGAGGCATGGTTGGAAGAAGCAATACGTGGTCGTTTCATCGAAAAAAATAATTTTTTATAATAGTGAAAACGATAAAATGAACGCCGATCCAGTTTTGATATTAGATTTGAGTAAAGTATTTCACGTTAGATCTGTCACGCAAGGTGATGTTATCCGCGCCAATGCCAAAGATATTCCTAGGATTTTTCAGGTAAATTTCTTGATAATCTTCGTTATAAAACATAACGTCTAGTAATTAAAATAATGATTATTTTGTATTATTATTCGTGTAGTTACTTTATGCTGGTGAAGGTGAAGCTAGAAGACCCGGGGACGAAGGTAATGCATTATCTGGAATAGAATTACCACAACTTACAGACAAACCTGGTACTCAACAATTGAAGGGTCACGAATTTGTTTCAATATCTTATCATATGCCAACTGCTTGCGAAGTTTGTTCTAAACAACTTTGGCATATGTTTCGTCCATCTCCAGCTTTGGAATGTCGAAGTAAGTTAGAAATAATTAAAAATGAATGATTGGTTTTTAATGTAACACAAATTCTTATATAAATTCTTATATACGATTACATAGGATGTCGTATAAAAGTTCATAAAGAACATTTGGAAAAGAAAGAAGATGCCATAGCTCCGTGTAAACTACATTACGATCCAAACAGTGCACGAGAATTGTTGGTCCTTGCGGGAAGTCCAGAGGAGCAAAAATATTGGGTTTCAAGATTATCTAGGCGTATACAAAAATGTGGTTATAAAGCTAATTCACATGTCGATGGCACAGGACAACGTGTCTCGCCAAGGTAGCGTAGCCGTGCAGCTCAACGTAGCCAGGGACTAAATAGATCTCGTGTATTGTGGCATCGCATGATCGGGTTTAGAGAGGTTAGAGTCGTTTCATTATTTCCCCCTTTTCTCTTCATAAGCATCTCTTTCTATACTTACTAAACATATGAAATAGAGTCAATATTTCTAAGTGTGCAAGAATCACAGTGCAAAAATTAAATCAGTTGTTCGGAGAGTATGTGAGGACAAGGAAACCATCCAGGTTGGCCAATAACTGTGTTCGTTGTGTTTACTGAAATAAATAGGGATCGTATTAGCTTTTTTTATACACTGCATGTCCAGCATATGAAACAATGCATTTTTATTTGAAAATATCTAGGATAATATTTAGATAGGAAATGGTGTTCAGATGTACTGTCCTTTTTGAAGTAAATCGAAATGAAGCATGTGAAAAGAATCATTTAAAATAAATATTCAAGATCATACGTTTTGAAAGCTTATTATCATGTTAATGGGCCAATAATAAATTTATTAATCCTTTCGATACGTTCACGAGTATAAAGGATGAAATATTACACTGCAATACATATCAAGATATTTAGATTTATACTTATACAAATTTTAAATTGATGTTAAATATCTATGGATGACTATATAGTCGGTATAGTAGTATCAAAAGGATTAATATGCATATATTTCTGGAAATTGCTGATACGCTTTTGGAGCTTTACATATATCGGGCATTGATAGTTATTTTTGTTCTTTGGGAATGCATTTTTTGACACTCGTCATCTTATTTGTGCCGTTCAATTTGTAGATATAAAAGATTGAATAAATATTCTAGCTTCCTTATTCAATTGATTCTTCTATCTTTTTTTTAGGGAATCGACAAGATCGACGTTAAAGCCATATTTATCGGTGCAACAACGTTCAGCAACATTGCCAGCAAATGCCAGTATGGGCAAGTGACCTTAGCTCGCATTGATAATAATTCTTCAATCGTCAGTGCACTTGATATTGTTATCATTTAGTCCTTTTTTACTAAGGTTCGCGGTACTTTAGTAAAACCAGCGTCGGATCGGTTGATTTTTCACTTTGTACACCCGATGATGATGAATGATGATGATGATGATGAATGATGATATCATGATTTATTAAGTTCATTATTCTCACATACATTTTCCAGAAGCCATGTGTTTCAGAGTCTACTACTACTACTCCTAGTACTACTACTACACTACTTCTTCTACTGCTACTACTACTACTACTACTACTACTACTACTGCTACTACTGCTACTACCTACTTGTAGTTCCATGTGTTTGTGTCGGAATTAGCGATCGAAATACATTGTTAACAAATATCATATTAGTTGGAAAAAAAGAAGGAACAACACAGTAACAACAAATTAATTAACGACCATTGCGATAAACCGGATATATTTGATTAATCGGTTATTATAGCAATGCAAGAAGAAAATTCTAATCAAGTCCCAGAGCTGTATGGAAAAAACAGGGTTAATAGGATATACCAACAACAAGTGGAGTTTTAACAAACAAACAAAAATATCATTACTTTTTCCGTAATATAACCACACGTTATATACAATCAAGGAAACTAAAGTAATGCGAGAATGGAAAAGGATAAGAAAAGAATGACAGTGATGGAATCGTTATTTATAATAACAGTTATCGACATGAATAATTTTAAACAAATTAGCGGGAAAAGAAATAACAGAAAACAAAAATCTGCGATAAAGAAATCAAAGTGATGTATTAACGAACGATTTATGCGCAGCCTTCTTCTTCTTCATCTTTGGTATTAATTTGACTAGAAAAAAATTCATTGTATTATTATGACAAATGACTTTATCCATTTGTCGGAAGATACTCGATTTGTTGAAACTTTAATTAATTGATTAGGCATATCGCATATTCATTATAGTTTGTATATGAATGCTTAACTCTAACGTTCTTTGTACATACACTTTTTCGGCACCATATCCAAGGGATCGAACGGTGAGGTGCTTAATCATTTTATTTTATTTTATTTTATTTTTCTTTTTTAATTTTATTTTTTTCCGTTTCTTATCCTAAACGTAGAGAATCAAGATGGATATTCGAGCATTATTTGCTTGGAATACTAACGAGTATATATATAAATATCACACAGGATTGATAGTATTATATTATTAAAAAAAAAAAAAAAAGTTTTTATATTTTTTCGAAAGTAAAAAATATTTAAATTCTTACTACATCGAATTAATAAAGGAAAAAAAAAAGAAAAAAGAAAAAAAGAACTTATAAGAAGACAAGTTTATCGCGCTTACTCGTAAACGTGGATCATCGAAAAAACAGCTGCCAAAGTTTTGTTTCTTTGCTTAATTTTGTTCTTCTTCCTTTTCTTATATTCTTTCTTATTATTTTTCTTTTTATATATATATATATATATATATACACATATTTTTTTTTTTAACGCGTAAGCTATGGACATTTGCGTTAAAAGTTTTTCTTTCTTTTTTTTTTTTTTTACACACAAGCGAAAGTAAATGAAATTTTTTAAGAGAATATTAAAGCAACCGATAATATAAATAAGAAAAAAACAAAAAGAGTTAAAGAGAAAGAGAAAATGAATTATCAAAACCAGCACAACGATAAGTGCTAAGAAAATAAACAAAAAAATAAAATAATTAATTAAATAGTAAGTTTAAAAAAAGAAAAAAACAAATAAAAAACGCTACGAAAAGAGCGAGCTTCGTTGTACAGTAGATGTAATATTTACAGTTATGACATGCGAAAGTTTTAAAATATAATTATATACGAGAGTGTGTTCGCGCGAATTTTTGAAATTGAAATAAAAATAAAAAAAGAAAAGAAAATATTAAAATAATAATTATAATAATAATAATAATAATTATAATAATAATAATATTAATAATAATATTAATAATATTAATAATAATAATAATAATAATAATAATAAATATAATAATAATAATAATAATAATGCATAATTTCGAGAAAGGAAGATAGAATAAAAGAAAGAAAAAAAAGAGAGAAAGAGACAGACAGAGAGAAAAGAGAGAGAGAGAGAGAGAGAGAGAGAGAGAGAGGCTTAGGATTCTATCGTCCGTGCCCTGCGTTAGAAAATAGAAGAAAAAAAAAGGAAAAAACGTGGCACCTGACGACAAAAAATTAGTACATATTACATATATTATTATTATATATATGTATAAAGAATGGGAAAAAAAATGAAAAAGGATTAAAAAAAAAAAGGATAAGCGTACGAGTATTAACGCGTTGTCGCCGCTTGTGTTCTTACAAAAAAAGAAAAAAGAAAAAATACAAGAATAAAAAAAGAAAATAGTACTCCTTTCTCAGCGATGCGTTCAAAAAAAAGCTTTACGTTTTTTTGCGTAAAATAATGATGATGATGATGATGATGATGCCCATACGATGATAGGAAAGAATAATACGAAAGGAAAACAAAATGGCGTGCGACTTTTGCGCATCTCAGTCCTTTCCTCCTTACTTCTTTTTTTTTCTTTTTCTTTTTTTTTGTAATTAATTAAATTATTTCATTGATTAATTGTACAACACTTTTGGAAAGAAAAGAATTTTTTCGCGAGTTTCTTTTTTCACGCGAGAATTGACACGGTGCTCGTTCCCCCTCTCCTATTCTCTGTGTATTATAATTTGGAATAGAAAGAAAATTAAAAGAACAGAAAAGAAAAGAAAAGAAAAGAAAAGAAGTGTGGAGCTTCCAAATAAACCAAACATAATTTTTAAAAATAATCAACGCAACACACAAAACACGCCGCAAGAAAGAGCAATTAAATGGACAAATGTTTCTTTTACTTTACGAATAATTTCGCGCCATTGTGAATTTGAACGAACGAAGAAAAGAAAGAAAGAAAGAGAGAGAGAGAAAGAGAGAAAGATGAATTTTTTTCCAGCGGTAAAGTAATATCACTATCATCCAAAAAATAATCTAACTTTAAAACAACCCTGTGCCTTCTTCCCGCTTTCGGTCTCGTTAACAATTCGAATTTCAATCATTTTCGCGAGTATGCTGCGTGTTTATTATTATATTGCGAAACTATAAGAGAGATCGGAAGGAGTCAAATAAATCGATGATTCTTGCGAAAATGTGAAGAAAAGAAGAGGAAGAATAGAAAGAGAAGAAAAACATTAAGAAAAGAAAAAAAAAGATAAAGAGAAAAGAAAAGAAAACAAAGAAACAAACAAACAAACAAAAGAAAATAATATGAGATAAAGATGCGGAAGAGAAAAACTTGTTACAGCATATTTTATTATTGTTTAGTTATTTACAATCTGTATATTATTAATTAATATTACGATTAAAAGTATTTTGTAGATAATACGCAAAGTGTGTGTTGTTTTAGACTTTATTTTCTATGACTGTTCGTTTGTTCTGTGTGTGTACGTGTACGTGTGTGTTCTTCTCCTTTGCGGATGGAATTCAAGTTCTCGAGGTCCTTTTTTATTTTTTTAATAATAATAATAATAATAATAATTATTATAATTTTTTTTTGTAATTATTATAAATACGGGTATCTCGTAAAGGTATGTGCGTGTGTGAGTGTTTTATGTGTGTATGTTATATATGAACGTATGATCCTGAATTTGAATGGTTTTCTTGTCTTCCCATCTTTTGCAAGGCTTCAGAATTAAAATCAATCATTTGAGATGTCTTCATACTAAACCACCACCACCACCACAACATTTGCTTTTTTCCTCATCTCTAAAATTCAATCGTGCACATTTCGAAGTATACATATCACATGCTGCATCATCTACACGCGCGTTTTTTTTTTAAACACGTGCGCACGAAGAGACGTTTCTAGATATTTTTCGTGGCACAATTTTTCTTTTCTTTTCTTTTCTACGCGTCTAAAGCTCGATCAGGGGGGGAGATTCGTATATTTATTTATTTATTTATTTATTTATTTCATTATTTTTGTCCGAAGCCAATATTATATCTGCTATCGACAGATGATGATGATGACGATGAATGCATCAACAACGAACGAAGATATAAAAACAAAAGAAAAAGAAAGAATTGAAAAAAATTCAATTGAGTGTACATTAAAAAAATCTGCATAAGAATGAATTTTGTCCTTGAGTATGGTTTACGTTCTCACGTTTTCTCGACGCGTGTTTCCTCTCGTGTTTCTCTCATCATCTTCGAATAATTAAAATTAAACAATGCTCGAACTGTTAATTAGACTGTCATTTAAAGTTAATTGTCGGCCTATTTTTTTTTTTATCGTTCGTTCATTCAACGACAATGCATTGTTAATGAAACGTTTCTCTTCTTTCAATCAATTAATATATTATTCATATCAATGGGTTGGGGAGGGGGGGATATATATTTGCGGAACGTTGGCACGTGCATCAATCAATGAATTGTTTTTTCATTCGTTCATTCATTCTCATCGAGATATACATGTGTGTGTGGCAACGATAATTAAATAAAATAATTCAATAAAAATGGATATTTCGTTCGACGTTACGTTCGATTGTCTCTTTCCAATAATTATTAATGATGCACCAAGTGCAATAACGTTTATGCACTTTTTTCTTACACACCTTCTTCTTTTTTTATTTTATTTTATTTTATTTTATTTTATTTTATTTTATTACGAATAAAAAGAAAAAATGTGTGTTGCCGTTTGACTTTAAAACGTATCTTCAATTATTTTCAATCAACTAATGGGAGGATGATGCATTCATTTCAAATTGTCATCTAATAAATATTGTTGTATATGAGCGAAAAAGGTATAGGAAGATATATATATATATATATATATACTTTTAGAATATAATTTCGGATGCACGAATTAATGATATGCAAAATTGATCGACGATGTTGTTCTCCCTAACGATAATAGAAGAAACTTCCTTCCCCCCGCCCCTCCTACGATTATTTCAATATTTTCCCATACAAATGCACGCTGCAAATTATTTTTTGCCCAATTAATTATCGTATCACACGCAACGCACCGTTTATCAAAAAAAAAAAAAATCTTAACGATACGAACAGGAATGTAAAAACTTAAAAATATCTTTTCTCGTTGATTTAACAATACAAACATTTTTTTCTTCTACTTTTTTTTCCTAATTGATATGCAACATACTGTTCTGTGTGTATTCTCCATTATACATATGTATATATATATAGTAAATCGCAGTATAATTTAAAACAAAAGGAAAACAACAATAGAAAAGAACAAAATATAACAAGAGAACAAATTCAATTCAAATAAATACAAAAGAGATATTTATAATCGTTTGGAAGACATGGAAAATAATAACGAAAATTAATGATACATACATACATACATATATATATATAACTTATTTATATATAAATAACGCGATATAATAACGAAGTGGAAATAATACAATGATAGATAATTATTTCAAACATATGTGCACATCATTCGCTATAAGAAAAAATCTCGGCCTTATATACAAATTACATTGATGAAAAGAGAGATAGATTTGCATTTATTTTTTTTTTTTTCTTTCTTCGTTTTTGACGGGGCGGGGAAGGGGGTGGGGGAGGGGGGAGGGGGCGCACTATTATATAAAGGCAATGTTGATACACACTCGGTAAACATATTGCATGCATAAGTGTTGGTGGATTACAATCAGATCATTTTTTGGATCCGTATATAGAAATAGAGATAGAAATAGAGAGAGAAAGAGAGAGAGAGAGATAGAGAGATAGAGAGATTGCAACAACAACTCTCGTACTGAAACGTAGTTAGAATCATTTTTTTTTTCCTTTCTACTTGTTTTTTTTTTCTTTTTTGTTGTTTTTTTCGACCCTTCTATTTATGTGTATAATAATTCTATTACGTTGGTACGCGTTAGGTAAAATCTACTTTTGTTGATTTACTTTAGATAACGACAGAAGCTGTAAAAACCTTTTGTTGGAAATTTTGGAAAAAAATTCTTCCTTTTTGTTTTCTTTTTTTTTTTTTTTTTTTTTAATTTTTTTCTTTTTTCTTTACTTTTCTTCTTGCTTTTTCCTTTTTCCCAGTTTGAAACAATCCCCTTTCGTACCGATCATCCCTAATCTCATCCCCCAGCCCCGATTATTTTGTCGAAACAACGTCTGCTAAAAGTACTAAGCAGGCACACCTTGGATTTTTGTTTCAAGGATTGCAGCGTTTTGCCTTTTGTTTATTTTTAATCCAGTCGCGTTGTCATCTTCCGTTGTTGTTCTGATTCTTTCATTGTATTGTTTGTTTTCTTTTTTTTTTTAATACTTCTTATTATTGTTATTGTTATTATTATTATTATCCGAACAGACGTTTAATTTTTTTTTCTTTTTTCTTTTTTTTTTAATAAGACGCTGCAAAGCTTCTCCCTTCTTTTTCATCTTCTACTTCTACTTCTTCTTCTTTTTCTTCTTCTTCTTCTTCTTCTTCTTCTTCGTCCCTGATGAATTAATTCCGCTCGTTTTATTTTTTTTTAATTTCCGACGAGACTGCGCAGTCTCGTGGCAAAAGATTATTTCCTAACGAGAGCAACTAAACTACGGTGCGTAAGTTTCGGTTTGATGGTGTTTTTTAATTGATTGATCGTAGTCTGTTGTTGTTGTTGTTGATTATTCCGATTAACCGTAACCGTTTGTTGTTGTTTCTTTTTCATGGATTCTTGCTTGGCACCTCTGTTAAAAGAAAACAAAGAAACAAAACATTTTTTCTTTTTTTATATAAATAATTTTTCATGATTTATATTTGCAATAAATATTCTTAAGATTAGGAAATATAAAGTGGGACAAAATATAACGCGAGTGTCGATTCAAATTATACACCGTTAAAGTTTATCATTAGGAAGGAACGTTGAAATATATATATAAATGTATTACACAGTTTAAATAATCTTAAATATAAGTAGAATATTCAAATAATTGTTAATTAATCGAAAAAAATGTGTATTATTATTTAAAAACACGAAATATATGATGGGAGTAACGTCTTCCTCGAAATCCATTGTTAGATTGGTACATTGTCCTATATGAAAAATAATTAAATTTTTTTTATTGATTGTTGTTTATATCACTTCCCGAAAGTTGAGCATGTATTATATATAACGAGAATAATATATTCCTAATAAATAGAATTTAATATTATAACGTTCAGAAAATTTGACAATTCTATTCATTTTAATATAATTATTTCAACAAAAGTATATTTGTTTTAACGTTCCTAAGCAGTGATGACTTTGGAGAGGGTGGGGTACAATTTTAATCTAATAAAACATAAGATTAAAATTAATTAATATTCAAAATACGTTATTAGGTATGTAATATTTGAATATTTTTTTGTTTAAACAATCATAAGTATTAGTAGAGTGCATTAGTGCATTAAAAAAATTGTTAATTAATGTCTATTGTTTAAAAGCACTGAGTATATATGTCAGGAGTACCGTTTTCCTTGAAATTCCCCTTCAGACTGGCACGTTGTCATCTATGAAAGTTCTTTTATTAAATATTATTTATATGACTTTCCAAACGTTACGCATGTGTATAACAGGAATAATAGACCTAATTAATAGAATTTAGGATTATAACGTTCGTATTTTAGCATTTTTATCATTTTTATGCAATTATTTAATTGCTCCTGCACAATGTTAACTTGAAGGATTAAATTATTATCTAAAAAACATATCAAATCAAAATTATTTAATATTTAAAATATGTTAATATGTATGTAAATGTTTCTACAAACGTATATACTTTTAAACAATCATAATTATTAGTATAGTGCATTAGTGCATTAAAATAATTGTTAATTAATCGATGCAAGTATCTATTGTTGTTTAAAAGCACTGAGTATATGTCAGGAGTACCATCTTCCTTGAAATTCCCCTTCAGACTGACACGTTGTCATCTATGAAAATTCTTTTATTAAATATTGTTTATACGACTTTCCAAATGTTATGCATGAGTATAACAGGAATAATATACCTAATTAATAAAATTTAGGATTATAACGTTCGTTTTTTAGTATTTTTATCATTTTTATGCAATTATTTTAACGCTCCTGCACAGTGTTGACTTGGAGAATAAAATTATTATCTAAGAAAAATATCAAATCGAAATTATTTAATATTTAAAATATGTTAATATGTATGTAAATGTTTCTACAAACGTATATACTTTTAAACAATCATAAGTATTAGTATAGTGCATTAGTGCATTAAAATAATTGTTAATTAATCGATGCAAGTATCTATTGTTGTTTAAAAGCACTGAGTATATGTCAGGAGTACCATCTTCCTTGAAATTCCCCTTCAGACTGACACGTTGTCATCTATGAAAGTTCTTTTATTAAATATTGTTTATACGACTTTCCAAATGTTATGCATGAGTATAACAGGAATAATATACCTAATTAATAAAATTTAGGATTATAACGTTCGGATTTTAGTATTTTTATCATTTTTATGCAATTATTTTAATACTCCTGCACAGTGATGACTTCGAGGGTCAAATTTTTCTGTAATATAAGTAGAGTGCATTAGTGCATTAAAATAATTGTTAATTAATCGATGCAAGTGTCTTTTATTGTTTAAAAGCACGGAATATATGTCAGGAATACCGTCTTCTTCAAAATCCACCGTTGAACTGGGTCAATGTCCTCTGTAACAGTTCTTTTGTTAAATGTTGTTTATTCGACGTTCCGAACGTTGCGCATGTGTAAAAAAGGAATAATTTACCTTATAAATAAAATTTCCTTTTAAGGAAAGTCATATAAACAATATTCAATAAAAGTACTTTGACAGAGGAGAAATGAGTCAGTTTATTGTTTGATTTCGAGGAAGACGGTACTCCGAACACATACTACGTGATTTTAAACAACAATATACATTTATTTCTATTAATTAATTATTATTTAAGGTATATCGAACATTCTATTAATATTTAAGGATTGTTTAGTGACGTATAATGTTTTTTTTTATTTTTTTATATAAATTATTTTCGCACTCGTTTAATTTACTCGTTGTTATAATTAATACATTCAAATTAAATTCATAAAATATATATTATTAAGATATATATATATATATATACCAATGTATTATTTATTTTTAAATTGTTTTAATCTCACAAAATACGTTATATTAATAGTTATCAAAAGAAAAATTCGAATAAAACTTTAACGGTGTAGGGGATTTGAAATGACACTCGATGTAAAAATGCGTTCATGAATGTTAATGAATTTTTGTAATTATACTTACAAGTATCGGGTTAGATCTTCAACATCGACTAGCATCGAATCTTGCTCCATATGTAAATCATCCCTTCTCAAGAGTCCTTCAACTAAAGCCTCGTTCAAAGCAGCGATCCTCGCGTGTAAATCATTAGCTATTACTTGTAACTGAGCAACATTTAGTTCCGTAAGTAAAACTCGAGATAATCGTCGCCTATCTTCACCCAGTTGAACGCCAACCTTTAAAAAAAAAAGTAACCATTTAAAAATCAATACCATGACCAACAAATTTCCTTATGAATATTTTCTAAGTTTTCATGTACAAACACTGTATATATTCCAACTTGGTACTGCATTCAATTTTGTTGATAATACGATTACGATATACAGCAATAAGAAATGACAATCAATATATTATTATTTATAAATATATAATAAATGTTTTATAATAGGAAATTCACAAATAATTGAAAATGTTTTTTTAGGATTTATATACGATGTATATTCCAATTAGGTACTGCATGCAATTTTGTTGATAGTACGATTACGATATACAGCAATAAGAAATGACAATCAATATATTATTATTAATAAATATATAATAAATGTTTTATAATAGGAAATTCACAAATAATTGACAATGTTTTTTTAGGATTTATATACGATGTATATTCCAATTAGGTACTGCATGCAGTTTTGTTGATAGTACGATTACGATATACAGTAATAAAAAATGACAGTCAATATATTATTATTAATAAATATATAATAAATGTTTGAATAAGAAGTTCAGACAAATAATTGAACGAAAATGTTTTTTTCAAGGTTTATAAAGAAAATTAATATTATTTATTGAGACGTAATCTATTTGATTTTCTTACCTTTTCCAAACTGGATCGGACCATTTCCGTGATGGGACTTTGTTTGAGCCTTTGCCTTTCAACTTCCATTTGCATGTGTGCCATTTCCTTAGCTTGTGCAAGTGCCATTCGTGCTTCGGTTTGAAGTTTCGCTTGGCGCGCAAAGAAATCAGCTTCATCCACAGGGGCTGAATTTGTCCCGGAGTCTAGTCTCAATGGTGGTAGGCTTAGTACTTGTGGTCTTGAGGGTGCTTGTTGTTTTGTTTGTTGTTTCGATCCACGGGACATTGGTGTGGACCCAGGCAAGGCGTCGCTTTCTGAGCATGACGATTCCGTATCTGATGGTGTATCGTTCATGAAGCAAATTTGAAGATTCATACCTTTTATAGTAAAAACCAACAAAATTACAGATAATTAAGTTCAAATAATTTCCTACGTAGATAAAGCAATTAATAATTTCATAAATAAACGTACACCACCTTTATTTCCAATAGAAATTTCAATGACAATCGTTCGAGCAAAATGTTATCCAGTTATTTGACGTCATATCGTGTTAATAGTTTAACAATAATAATTTAACAAACTAACATGTACACCACCTTTATTTCTTAATAGAAATTTCAATAACAATCGTTCGAGCAAAATTGTATCCAATTATTTGACGTCACATCGTTAATAATTTAACAATAATAATTTAACAAACTAACATGTACACCACCTTTATTTCTTAATAGAAATTTCAATAACAATCGTTCGAGCAAAATTCTATTCAATTATTAAATGTCATATCGTTGATATTTTAACAATAATAATTTAACAAACTAACGCGTACACCACTTTTATTTCTAAATAGAAATTTGAATAACAATCGTTCGAGCTAAATTTTATCCAGTTATTAAATGTCATCTCGTTAATGGTTTTATATAACGATCCGTGAGACTGACTTATCTTTAGATCTTAAAGGGTTCGAACCCTTTAATGGGAGCTTCGCAAAATAAAGAAATAAGGGATGGAATGAACCGATACGAACCACTTTGTAGACGTGACTGAAGACTTGGCTTTCTTCCTCGTTCTGCGCGCATGTCTTCGGCGTCCGGACCCATTGCTAGTCTTCTTCTAATCTCCTCACGGTCGTTTCTTCGCTGTTGGCAAATAAAAAGTATTTCGTATATATATATATATATATATATATATGTGTTATATGTGTTGTGTTATGTAGTTACAATCTCTACTGGTACTTTTTCTTAAGAATTTCCGCAAGCGTGAGAAGAAAAAAAAAAGCTCCACCGTGGAAGAAATTTATTGCCTTAGGCAGCAAGCCTTTCATTTCGACTTCGTATATACGAATACTCGTGTGCAACTAATAATGCATGCCTCGGTTTACGAGCCCGTGTTCCTATTTCTTTTTATTTTTTATTGTTATTATTATTATTATTATTTTTCTTTTTTTTCTTTTTTATTATCGTTCCCAGAGAATCAACTCTTTTATATTTACGTTCGAGAATAGTTCTATATACGTTATTTTATTTATTTATTAATAAAAACATGTTGACCGAAGATTTTAGAATTGAAATAGTTCATATTGATTATATGTATGTATATATAATATTGATTTTTATATTAAATTATATATAATTTAACAAACATTATAAATTTTTTATATTTGAATAATTTAATAATGCTAATAGTTAAACTAGTATTTTTGATTTACTATATTGATCTTATATATATAATATTGATTTTTATATTAAATTATATATAATTTAACAAACATTATATAAATTTTAATATTTGAATAATTTAATAATGCTAATAGTTAAACTAGTATTTTTGATTTACTATATTGATCTTATATATATAATATTGATTTTTATATTAAATTATATATAATTTAACAAACATTATAAATTTTAATATTTGAATAATTTAATAATGTCAATGGTTAGATCCTACAAAAAAATACTTTTTACTAATTAAATCTTTCAAATCAAAGTACCATGAACAAACATCTATTTCTACTATTCCCCTTCTTCCTCCTCCTCCTCCAAAAAAAAAAGCAATTATGTTACGTTATAATAACCCATCACCCTTTTCAAAAAACAAAATGAATTGCACCTGTAGCGTTTCATCTGGATCACCTCGTATCAATCTATCGAATCTTGCGATCAAATCTTCCCTCTCGGGATCTTTTTCTTCCTTTGGTTTCTCACGAATCGTCACTTCCGGTACCAGAACAGGTGCTTTGGTTGTTTCGTTGTCATCTTCCTAAGACGTTCGAAATTTATTTTTCTAACCGTTGGAATATATTTGATTGAAAACAAAAAAAGTAAAAAAAAAAAACAAACGATTCTTAATGCCGGGCGACAGCTTAATTATATTTTTTGTGTGTGTTTTTTATTTAATTTCATCTCGCAAAATCTTATTTATCTAATATATTATTTATATACGTGATATTTTATTTTGTTTTACAATTTATTTTTATTATATATTCAATTATATATATTTTTATATATATATTCAAAAAGTTTAACATTTAAAGCAACGAGTCGTGAGGGAGGAGGTCAATGAAAATACAACGAAATAAAATTCGATCTAATACGACGTATCCGGTTAACGTTCACTTTGTCATCAATTATTGGATTTAGCATAGCGATTAAAGGCCAAAGTTCATCGCATACGTTATTTAAAAACCGATAAACCTAACTCCGATAGATAAATCGTATTTTATATTTCTCTATTTTGTTATTCGTTTATTCATTTTTATCTCAATTTCTTTTTCTTTTTTATTTTTTTTGTAAACTCCAATGATCGATTATATTGATTTAAACCAAAAAGAAAAGAAAATGAAAAAGAAATAATTATAATAAAAATAATAACAGTATAAACACCAGAGAGAAAAATAGAGAAATCTGTAATCGCAACGCAATTAGTTTTCCTCGATCCTAAAAAAGGGTTACCACCGACTACTTTCAAATCGTACGTTCTAAATGGTCATTAAAAGTTCTACAAGTATATACATATATATATTAAAAGAGAGTTAAATATAGTGTGATGTGGTTTTGTGTGCAACTTAGAATAAAATATATGTTTGTCGTATCGATATAAACAATCGATCGGAGTAGTAATTCGACATGTTTTGATATAGTTTAGATGCTGTCGCCCGTTTAAATTACTAGTCGGGGTTTCTGATTACGTCTGTAACTTGTCATTATTGAGCAACCTGAAGCTTACGAGATCAAAATCGTCGTAAGTGAACGTGTAGAGATCAGCTACGAAACGCGAATCCTTCTTGTAATGTCTTCTTGACTTGTTGCTGCTACCCATATTGCGTTTTACTTTCTTTCTTTCTTTCTTTATTTATTTCTTTCTTCCTTTTTCCTTTCCTTTTTTATTTCTTTTTTTTTCTCGATCAATAATAAACTGCAATTTGTTATTATTCTCTTCTTATCGTTTACGATAACACGGCACGTACTTTAAAAGTGCAATAAATTTGTCCTTCCCCCTTCTCGTCGTGTAACACAACACGCAATATGAAAAAACAAAACAACAAAAAAGAAAATAAAATAAAAACAAAATACCATACACGAGATCAAGAAACGTGAAAGCGAGAGAATTTAATAAAACACTGATGTCAATCGGAGTTTAGGTAGAACGTTGAAACTTTAACTTTAACTTTAACTTAACTTAACTTAACTTAACTTAAACTGAACTGAACTGAACAATTTAATTCAACTAAACGAATCTAGCCGAACTTAATCAAACTGGAATTTTGTTTTCTTCTTCTTCTTCTTTTTCTTCTTCCGGTAGACGTACACTTTTTTTCAGATTTAAATACGGAATTAACACAGTGATAGTAGTTGTGCTGTTGCTGTTGCTGTTGCTGATGCTGTTGTTGGTGCTGGTTGGTATTTCTGTGTTAAATGGTGGAGAGTAGGTAACTGTCTAGGAGCGTCTAACGTCTGGCCAAGTCGTTCAGGATCCTTGGTGAAAGTGGTCGACACGGTTGACGCGACCGTGGCACTTGTGCTGTTAGCTGTTTTATCCCACATACTACTTTCGGTTCTTTACCTCTCGTATTTTCGATTATTTTCTTCGTTAATTATATCCCCGCACTTATATTTCTTCTTTTTTCTTTTTTTTTTTTTACATTACTCATAAATACAACGACAACGATTATAATTTATAATAAATTGTCCATAACAATTTCATTTCTAATCGCTGGTAACGATTGGTTACTTTACATGATTTTGTTCCTTTTTTTTTTTTTTTTTTTTTTACCTAAAAACTTTGAGAAATTCGTCTCGACGCGCGTTCCCCTTTTATTTCGTAATTTTTTTTCTATGAATAATTTTGAATGTTACGAGAATTCAATTTATTCGTATTAATTTCAATATTAAATAGTATATTAGTATACTGTTATTTATTTAATTATTACAAGAAAAAAAATCAAGAAAAATCTTCAACCCTTCACCCAAGAACCCCCCTCCCGCCCCCTCGAACATTAATTATTATTGTCAAACTGTTAGTTAGTTATTTGCTAAATTACTCGCTCGAGAATTATCTTTCTTCGCTATAGAAAGATAGTTAAACAAAAGAATACTAAATTGTCTTTGAAGTAGACGTAAAATGTTTTGGTTGGTTGATCATGCGAATCCCTTGACCTATGTATCTATATACTTCTACTTTCGGCTAGTTTAGATATCTCTCTGTTTATCTACTTACATCGTTTCAAATTGATCCTACTAATAAAGATCTTTTATTCGAGATATACAATACTAATTAAAAAATAAACAACAAATACGAACACAAATAATATTTGTTCAAAATGTTCTTAATAAATTCAATATCAATTTATTATTAACAATCTTACTTTAATGAAAATTAATTCAATAATACTAATTTATCAGATTAGTTACTAATTAGAAAATAAACAGTAAATACGGACACAAATAATATTTGTTCAAATTGTTCTTAATAAATTCAATTCCTAATTTATTATTAATAATCTTAATTTTACTTTAATGAAATTTAATTCAATAATACTAATTTGTCAGATTAGTTACTAATTAAAAAATAAACAATTAATACGAACAAAAATAATATTTGTTTAAATTGTTCTTAATAAATTCAATTCCTAATTTATTATTAACAATCTTAATCTTACTTTAATGAAAATTAATTCAACAATACTAATTTGTCAGGTTAGTTACTAATTAAAAAATAAACAACAAATACGAACACAAATAATATTTGTTTAAATTGTTCTTAATAAATTCAATTCCTAATTTATTATTAACAATCTTAATCTTACTTTAATGAAAATTAATTCAACAATACTAATTTTTCAGATTAGTTACTAATTAAAAAATAAACAATAAATATGAACATAAATAATATTTGTTCAAATTGTTCTTAATAAATTCAATCCTAATTTATTATTTACAATCTTAATATTACTTTAATGAAAATTAATTCAATAATACTAATTTGTCAGATTAGTATTATTCTTTGCCTTCTGTTTCTTTCTTTCCACTCATTTCCGTTTCCGTTTTCTCAAAATTAGCATACAATCGTAGAGTTACATGTTAGATCGTGCATAATAAATTGAATCTCAATTAACGAGAACGTAAAATGAGATCTTTATTGAAGATTTTGTTGATTGTATTAAAACACGATTGAAATTATACTAAACAAAACAATTTTCGAGTTGATACATTTATAATTAAAAAAAAAAGAAAATAGAAACATGATCGACGTTACATTTAAATTATTATTATCATTATTATTATTATTATTATTATTATTATTATTATTATTATTATTATTATTATACTTATTTACCTTTTCGCGTTTCTTCGAAAATATTAATTTTCATTTCTGAAATTTCATTCAGAGTTCAATATTAATAATAAACGTCATAATTTATCAAAATTTCCTCTTACTGTATAACTCTCTATGATTTCATTATACTATTCTCCGTGTATGTTAGTTGTTTACATGAAAGATTAGATAACGAAATCGAGTCTGGGTCTTCGTAAATCTAAGTCCGTTCCTGACCAATGGCCTCGAGCGAAAGCCTACATGCATAAACGCCTACTCTTTATATATTTAAGCGTGTGACATACAGATGTATGTGTAAACAAACGTATATATACATATATACATGTATGCATGTATATTACCGATTGTAAGTTGAGTACCATAAGTTATATTCAAATTTTAATATACAAAAATATATTAACATTA